>NC_039361.1:160568244-160588664 GCF_003573695.1 Papaver somniferum
TGAAGCTGTGAAACAAAATGAGCTACCCCCAAACCTGGATTTTTCAACAGATAAAATTTTGGATACAAAATCTCGCAGTTTTTGGGGTTCATCATGCACAAGGTCTAATTCGAAATGAACTTTGCTAGGGACGGGTACACATGCTAATTCCAACTGTGGTTCCTCAAAGATATTATACTTAGATGCAAAATAGTCCAAGAGGACTTGAGAGGCACACAGTTCCAGGCCTAAATTAGGTATTCTCATGAAAATTGGTTTGACAATATTGTGACAAACTAAATCTAGGTAGGATACAAGGCTATCAGATTGTGACTTAGGCAAGAAAGTGACATCTAAGCGTCTCACATGCATGAGATCAAGAGTATCAATATTATCAGTCACATCAGCATTATCTAAGTCACACTCAAGATGTGTAGCATGCTCATCATCACAAAAAATTTGCACAAGTCCTAATTCAGAATCATGGTTATCCAATATATTCAAATTATCATCAACAGAAGCAATATATTGTGGCTTAAGTATGGAATCAGACACATCAACTATGTTTTCATGCATAGGATCATTAGTGTCAACAGAAGATTTACCTAAGTCATGCTCTTCACAGGATAATTGCACAATATCTAAATCAGTATCAACATCACATGCATATGAAATACTAGAAGAAATATCATTCATGAAGGTCGGGGCAGAAAAGCCTAATGCATTTGAAACCAAAGGTTCCACAACATTTTCAGCATAGACATGTTCTTCTAACATAACATCATCATCATCATCATCATAGTAATATGCATACTTGTCCCTATTAGCAGTTGTGGTGTCATTAGTCAACTCATGTTCCTCTAGATTAGGTTCATATTCAATATCATACACATGAGAAGGACTAGACATGCTATTTCCAAAGTTCAATTCATTACCACCTATATCATGTGACAGTGTCTCAGTTTCCCTAATGGATTCCAAGTGACGGGTTTTCTCTGCAATCTCAACTAAAAATTTCCATGCATCATCCACAGTTTTATCAAGAAATTCACCATTACACATACACTCAACCATGGCTCGAGATTTAAAGTCTAGTCCCTCATAGAGGATAGCGACAAGTCTCCACTTCTCAAATCCATGGTGTGGACATTCGCTCAACAAATCATTAAAACGTTCAAAATAGTCAAAAACAGTTTCCTCATCCAATTGGACAAAACAATTGATACTTTGACGAATAGCGATGGTCCTATGATGTGGAAAGAATTTTTTAAAAAATAGATCTGTGAGTTGGTCCCAAGTGTTGATTGATTGTGGTCTCAAACCGTAAAACCATGTTTTGGCCCTTTCCTTTAGAGAAAATGTAAACAAACGCAATTTCAGAGAGTTTTCGGACATATGATCAGGTTGCATATTCCGACAAATTTGTTCAAACTCTCTTACATGAGTATAGGGGTTCTCAGAATCGAACCCTCGAAATAAAGGAAGTATTTGTATCATGCTTGCATTTATTTTAAAAGGGTTATTGGTTTGAGGTAAGACAATACATGATAATGGAATTTTTATTGTGGGATACATGTATTCATGGAGAGTATTAGGTTGGCCCATATTGAAAAGACACAAAGCCCACTATTTGGTTTTAAAGGGTTTTCAAAATTTGGTTTTTTATGGGAAAATTTTGGTTTTGATGGGAATGAAAAACATTTGGTTTTTGATGGGAAACATTTGGTTTTTGAAATTGGGAGCAAGCCCACTGTTGGTCCTCTAATGGAATGGGAGGAAGGCTGCGGCCCACAAAACACTAAGTTTTAATTTTGAAAGTTTAATTTGGCCCAGTTGGTTAAGGCCCGACGTTTGTTTTAAAACTTTGGTTTCGAGGTCCACTCTTGAGTGGAAACAAGCCCACAATCGGTTACAAGCTCAGCTGGGTTTAAACCCAGAGTCCAAAATACAAGTCCAATGAAAGAATTTAAACAAGCCCACAAATTAAACAAACAAGCCCACAAAAATTAATTACAAACCCAACAGAAAATAAAAAGCCCAAAAATTGGCTTTAATATTACAAGCCCACAATTAAAAATTGGAAGCCCACAATTCGGGTTCTCTGAATGGGTTTACCTTTTAAGCACAGCCCAGCTGCTCTGATATTGTTGCAAAAACCCAGTTGGGCTTTGGTTCTTTTCCTTGGTGGCGTCCCAGCAGAGGAAAACAGGTTCAGAACAGCAGGTCCAACAGCAAATGAAGTGAAGCAGGTGCAGATGCAAGTGCGATGAAGTGAAATGCAAAATAGCTAATAAAACTACTAGAGAAAACAAACCCGAGTCCCCGGCAGCGGCGCCAAAAACTTGGTGGACCCGGAAAAGCGTGAAAATTGAAGTGAAATGAAACGGGCCTACAGTAATACCGCAAGTGCACGGTTGTCAGTTATAGCTCGTGCAAGTACGGGTCGATCCACAGAGACTGGGTGTGTTTGGAGTTTCTAGCTATTTGGGCTCTAAATTGCTATTGGGCTTCTAATTGTGCTTTGGGCTTAGTGGGTTTTTGTAGCAATGAAAAGGTTTTGGGCTCAGTGGAGAAGTGAGCTTTGGGCTCAGTTGGCCTGTATGAAGATCTGGGCTTGACAGTGACAGGCCTTAGCTTGGAAAGTGAACTGTGAGCTGGGCTTGATAGAGCTATCAGTTTGGTTTTTTTGAATGAGTCCACAGTGAACTGGACTGGGCTCTTAATGATCAATGCACTTAGGCCACAGTGAGCTTCAATGGACAAATGGGGAGCAAAACAGAGAAACTAGAAGAGCAAAAGATAGCAAAAGAAAGAGAATAAAAGAGAACACAGACAGAGATGAGGAACAGGGAAGAATAGGGAACAATAACTAAGAGATTAACAATGGCAGTGCAACAAACTAACAATGATCATGGGAAAGAAGCAAACATCAGTGGCAATGAGGCACAAAGGCAGTTAGCCTAAGGCAAGGGAGCAGCAATGAAACAAATGGTAACAGTGGAGGTAA
Organism: Papaver somniferum; assembly: GCF_003573695.1. NCBI lineage: Eukaryota > Viridiplantae > Streptophyta > Magnoliopsida > Ranunculales > Papaveraceae > Papaver > Papaver somniferum. The sequence goes on from NC_039361.1 coordinate 160,571,231, forward strand.
AAGCTAAGGCTTTGAATCCACCCTTGTGTCCTAGCCAAGCAATGTGATCCTAGGTTGAGTTGAACATCCTATGCATACATCTAGAATGGGAGGAAAATCAGCTTGCTCACTGATATGCCCCTAGTATTGACTGTCTTTTGACAGCACAGTCAATCACAGGCATACCAGAGCACTAATTTCTTCCCATTGCACAAGCAAAACACTGCACTAAGGCTCTAACCTAGCATTCCACTACCTAACAGTCCACTAAAGCTTCATCTGAGCCTCAGCAGTGAACTCAGAACATGAGAAAACAGATGGAACAACACATAAATTGGAGAGACTGGCTAATCCAGTTCTCCCAAAACATCACATTAACAACAACAACAACAGGATATTAAAACAGGGAAAGGAATTAAACACATGAACATTACACAAAACAGAACATGAACATTACACAAAACAGAACATGAACATATGCAGAACATCAAAGTTCTGGACACTGGCTATTCCAGCATAAGCCTTTACATCACACCCACAGTCCCCTTTTTATACCCACAGACCCAATTTGGGTTTTCCCCCAAATTACAAAATTAGGGTTTGTAAAAATTACAAATTAACCTCACCTAATTCTCTGAATTCACTCAGTAGCTCTCACCCACGCTTCCACTTCATACATACAATCATTAAAACATAAAATCCCCAAAAATCTAAAATTAGGGTTTTATCAAAAATTGAATTAGCCCTTACCTAATCTCTGAAAACTCTTGAGTGTGTCGACCCATGCTTCCTTATGGTCTCCTGATGCTTCCCACACCTTTAATTGCGTTTCTAGCTCACTAATTTCATCAACCCCTAAAACTAGGGTTTCAGTGGGAAGAATAGGTTGAGGGGTTGATGTAATGAGTGGCTAGGGGATAGGAGAATGATGGAGTGTAGTGGTGGCGGTATAGGCAGAGCAGGTGGTGGTGATGGCGGGGTCAGAGCAGGTGGAGAAGGTGGTGGTGGTTCTGCACAGGGTATGGAGGAGGAGAGGTCGATGGAAGAAGGGGAAGGGGATGTTTGGTAGGGGTATATGGCTCGGATGTTATGGTGTTGAGCGGTTTCAGCGAGGGAAGATGTTATGCGATCTTCGCCGTAGGATGAGAAGATGGTAGGTAGATCTGACGGCGATGCGGAGGCAAGCGATGAGCGACCGTCGGATGAAGGGATACAACGAAACGAACGGCACTTGGTGGAGTTAGGTACTGTAGTGTAAAGCGGAGATATCAAACTTTGATGCACAGCAAGGGAGCGACCGTAGGATGCTTCTGAGAACTGTTCTGACGGCTGAAAACGCAAGCGGATATGGATTTGGGTTTTAGGATTTTGGGTATAGAATATGGGTTTGAGAAATGAGTTTGGGCTTGGGAAATCTTGAGCCCACTTCTTCTTTAAGAACAAATCTTCCTTCTTGAGCCCATTTCTAGTCTTTTGGGTTTATGCGCACCATTCTTCGCGGCTTCCTTGCGTAATTTCTTCCGGCTTTTCACTACTTTTCTGCTCCGCAAATCATCCAGACTTTATTTGGTACCTAAAAATGCAAAATTAATTAAGAAAAATATTTATTCTTGAAAACAATGAAAATACAGAATATGGGATAAAATGTAGAATTAATGCACAAAAGATGAGTTAAATGCCAACAAAAAGGGATAAATATATACATTATTTGACACTCATCAAATACCCCCAAACCTGAATTTTACATGTCCTCAAGTAAAACAAAACTAAGGAAATCCTACCTATACCACTGTCGCTGGTCTCTCGAATGCATTTAGCGTATGCACTAAGCCTTTTAAACCACTAAGTGTCCCTAGTGGACGAGTTGAAGTCTCGTGAAGGTTTGCTTAGAACGTACCTACAAAGTTCTAGGTCAAAATATAAGCTCAGATTCCATCAAATATGACATGTGCAAAACAGTTTAAGCTCACAGCAAAATGGAGATGTCAATCTAGCTATCAAAGGCACAATCCTAGCACTGATAACAAAAAAAGACATGTGATAAGAGTGTAAAGTGTATCTACACATGTGTAAAGAAAGATCTGAAGTTATGACTACTAATCACCAAGAGATAGTTTCTCAGGCTAAGAACCAAGGTCGAAATCTAGCTAGCTGTCCGGACTTTACGAGAATTGTGAATGAGTTGGAGGTATTTCACAATTGCTCGCGTTGTACATCAATGGCATACACCCTCCTTGCTTATTACAATGAAACAACAAAAGATGACTATTTACATGACTCTTATTTACATTTACTACTCTCTTTTTATTTTTGGAACAAGAGAGGATGGAATTGATAAATACTTGATTTTTTTTTTTTTTTTTTTTTTTTTTTTTTTTTTTTTTTTTTTTTTTTTTTTTTTTTTTTTTTTTTTTTTTTTTTTTTTTTTTTTTTTTTTTTTTTTTTTTTTTTTTTTTTTTTTTTTTTTTTTTTTTAGAACAAGGAAACACTTTTGATACATATACAAAAGGAAACAAAAATTACATGACACTTTGCAAGAGGTAGCCCTTTTTGATGCACCCAGTTAAATTCGATGGTTGTCTTTCTTAATGTAACCTCCACCTTCTATCCCAACCAACCAAAGAACAAGCTAGTCAAGTTTCGTTCAGTATTCTAAAGTGATTGACAATCGTGACTTCCTATCAAACACCTTGAAGATCGAGGCTATACATGTATTGGTAGATCGTGCGCGTGCAAATTTCTTATCACTATGTGAATTGTGCTAGAATCAGGGTGCCTAAATATCTAGACTAAGACTCCTAAAAATTACATATTTGCACAAGAGTCAACATTTCAAGGTAAATGAGCTCCATTTTTTTTTTTTTTTTTTAAAAAGAAAATAAAATTTGGTTTTTGAATGGGAGAAAAGTTTTGGTTTTTGAAATTGGGAGCAAGCCCACTGTTGGTCCTCTAATGGAATGGGAGGAAGGCTGCGGCCCACGAAACACTAAGTTTTAATTTTGAAAGTTTAATTTGGCCCAGTTGGTTGAGGCCCGACGTTTGTTTTAAAACTTTGGTTTCGAGGTCCACTCTTGAGTGGAAACAAGCCCACAATCGGTTACAAGCTCAGCTGGGTTTAAACCCAGAGTCCAAAATACAAGTCCAATGAAAGAATTTAAACAAGCCCACAAATTAAACAAACAAGCCCACAAAAATTAATTACAAACCCAACAGAAAATAAAAAGCCCAAAAATTGGCTTTAATATTACAAGCCCACAATTCGGGTTCTCTGAATGGGTTTACCTTTTTAGCACATCCCAGCTGCTCTGATATTGTTGCAAGAACCCAGTTGGGCTTTGGTTCTTTTCCTTGGTGGCGTCCCAGCAGAGGAAAAACAGGTTCAGAACAGCAGGTCCAACAGCAAATGAAGTGAAGCAGATGCAGATGCAAATGCTATGCAGTGAAATGCAAAAATAGCTAATAAAACTACAAGAAAAACACAGCACCAATCCCCGGCAGCGGCGCCAAAAACTTGGTGTGGTTAGAAAAGACACACAAAAGACTTGCAAGTATACAAGGCCAAGTTTTAGTATAGAGAGTAAGCAAGGGATCAGTCCACAGGGATTAGGAGTGCATAAATAAGTTAAACTATGCTGGCAGATGATGTAAAACAAGATGCAAGACCACAATGTTATAGTGGCAGTGAAACAAAGAGGGAAAATGGCATGAACCAAGGATGTGAGCCAAGGGAAGGGGAGACAGTGCACTGATTTCAGTGCACAGCAAGCTGTAAATTGCACAAAAACTAAACAAAGCAGCAAGGAAAATTTAACTAAGCAATAAGAAAAACAGATTCAGAGTTGCAAGTGACTGTGAAAACAAATTGTGGGTTAAGCTAAGGCCTTGAATCCACCCTTGTGACCTATCCAGACAATGTAATTCTAGGTTGAATTCCTAATGGAACTAAGTGACAGCTAAGGTCAACTTATGATCCTAAGCATACAAATGGAATGGAAAGAGAATTAGCTTGCTATGAGCACTAATTTCTCCCATTGCTCAATCAAAACAATGCACTAAGGCTCTAACCTAGCATTCCACTATCATACAGTGCACTGAGGTTTCATCTAAACCTCAGCTGCAACAATTTAGCTCATGCTCAACATATAAACAACATTAACATTCATCATACAAGATAATTCAAACACACTAGAAATGGTGAACAAATACAATTGAAATTACTGAATTTGAAATTAAACAAGAGGTAACAGTAGAGAGCACTGGCTAGTCCAGGCCCCTAAGGTGGTGCTCTGGCTAATCCAGGCATACCCTCTACAACACCCAAAGTCCCCTATTTATACATTCAGTTGAAACCCCAAAATTCCCCCAAATCAGCAAAATTAGGGTTTGTAAAAATTACAAATTAACCTCACCTAATTCTCTGAATTCACTCAGTAGCTCTCACCCACGCTTCCACTTCATACATACAATCATTAAAACATAAAATCCCCAAAAATCTAAAATTATGGTTTTATCAAAAATTGAATTAGCCCTTACCTAATCTCTGAAAACTCTTGAGTGTGTCGACCCATGCTTCCTTATGGTCTCCTGATGCTTCCCACACCTTTAATTGCGTTTCTAGCTCACTAATTTCATCAACCCCTAAAACTAGGGTTTCAGTGGGAAGAATAGGTTGAGGGGTTGATGTAATGAGTGGCTAGGGGATAGGAGAATGATGGAGTGTAGTGGTGGCGGTATAGGCAGAGCAGGTGGTGGTGATGGCGGGGTCAGAGCAGGTGGAGAAGGTGGTGGTGGTTCTGCACAGGGTATGGAGGAGGAGAGGTCGATGGAAGAAGGGGAAGGGGATGTTTGGTAGGGGTATATGGCTCGGATGTTATGGTGTTGAGCGGTTTCAGCGAGGGAAGATGTTATGCGATCTTCGCCGTAGGATGAGAAGATGGTAGGTAGATCTGACGGCGATGCGGAGGCAAGCGATGAGCGACCGTCGGATAAAGGGATACAACGAAACGAACGGCACTTGGTGGAGTTAGGTACTGTAGTGTAAAGCGGAGATATCAAACTTTGATGCACAGCAAGGGAACGACCGTAGGATGCTTCTGAGAACTGTTCTGACGGCTGAAAACGCAAGCGGATATGGATTTGGGTTTTAGGATTTTGGGTATAGAATATGGGTTTGAGAAATGAGTTTGGGCTTGGGAAATCTTGAGCCCACTTCTTCTTTAAGAACAAATCTTCCTTCTTGAGCCCATTTCTAGTCTTTTGGGTTTATGCGCACCATTCTTCGCGGCTTCCTTGCGTAATTTATTCCGGCTTTTCACTACTTTTCTGCTCCGCAAATCATCCAGACTTTATTTGGTACCTAAAAATGCAAAATTAATTAAGAAAAATATTTATTCTTGAAAACAATGAAAATACAGAATATGGGATAAAATGTAGAATTAATGCACAAAAGATGAGTTAAATGCCAACAAAAAGGGATAAATATATACATTATTTGGCACTCATCACCCAACTGTCTTTGTACCCTCATAACATCTGTCCTCCATCACCGGGTAACCCGTAAACGCGATCCTTAGGGACGCGAGGAAACATCTTCAGCGGGTCGTGCATGTGGTCCCCTTTCTTCTTCTTTGGAACATCTATCTTCTTACCATCGGTCTTATCTTGGTTTTGAGCGTCTCCTCCTTGAACTTGTTCTTGAACTTCTCATATATCTTCATAAACTTGCTTCTCACTTTCTTCTTCATCACTTTCATCCTCACCTTCTTCTTGATCACTTTCATCCTCACCTTCTTCTTCATCACTTTCACTCTCATCACTTTCTTCTGCACCACCTTCCTTTCCACCACTTTCTTCCTCATTAACTTCCTCATCACTTTGTTCCTCGGCAACCTCTCTATCACCACCTTCTTGTTCAGTAAGTGTATCGGAATCAGATACTCTGTGTGTTGGTTGCTCTGATTGAGGTGGTGGGACATTGATGCTGATCCCTTTGGATTTATTCCCCGTGGCCCTTAGGTGGGAAGCATTCAAATTTTGGTCTTCTTTTCGACGAGGTCCCAAAGGCTTAGGAGAAGCAAGGTCATGTTTCCTCTTATATTTCTTTTTGGCTTGGTGTTTGAGGGTGAAAACGGTTTCTGCTGATTTCGGTAATTTCGTGTGAGTGGGTGAGAAACGAGTCTAAACCCTAAACAATGTATTGCAAGGGAGTACTTTAGATTCGAGAGACCAATTTGTATAAATCCGGCCTAAACTAAGAAATGGCCGTTCCAGACTTGCTTCAGTCATAAAGAGGAGGAGAAGGGTTGGTTTTGGGGAGGGAAGCGAAGAGAGTGTTGAGACCAGAATAGTCGGTTCTGGAAGAGTAGTTGTTTGACTTGTATCAGAAAGTGAAAGCTAACAGATGGGAAAGCTAACAAGTGATTTCTGAGTGTTGTATGTTCCTGACCGGAAACTTATTGTTCGGTGGAAATAGGTAAGACCTATTTATACAAGTCGAAGTGAAACGTACTCTTGTCTCGTAAGAAATGGAAAACGAATGAGTAATTGGGAGGAGGTGGTAACCGGTAACGCCTGGAATTGATGTTCCATAATGAAGGAAAGCGTTTCACCATTACTCCCAGTATTTACTAACCGCCTCATCCTTATGACACTGTCTTGTAACGGGCGTAGTGTACGCCGCATGCTGTAAACCGCCAAACCAATACCCAATGAGCATCCCCCAGTTTGTGACATGTGTTGATGTCTCAAGTATTTTTATGGAAAAGACGTAGCATGTTGCTGGTGTTTGGCAAGTTGAGCTTGGGAGTCTTGCCGGCTCGGTGGTGACCTTCGACGGTCGAGATTTTGCATGTTGAGAGGATGGATAGCCGTTGATTATTGCAAACCTTAGTTTGGTAGCCAGCGGCCTGAAAGCGTGGCCGGCATGGATTTAACATGGTTAGGAATGACCAAGCTAGGATTTTGGCATAGTTTAGGCGCGGCCAAAAACTAGGGTTTTGGCATTGTTTGGGCGCGACCAAAATCAGGGCTTGGCGTCGGGCCAAAGGTTTCCATGCGTTAGCTGGTGACATTGGACGGCTAAGATTTGTATCTTAGATGGAAGAGTGGCCGTCGATTGTTGCTACTCTTCGTTTTGGCAACCAATGGTCGTGTAGGAGAGGCTGGCATAGCTTTGGCACAGAGGTGCGGCTGGCATGCCTTGGCACGGAGGTGCGGCTGGCACGGCATGCCATTGGCACATGTGTCATGGTAGGCATGCCTTAGCGCGGAAAGTTGGCTGGAACGACATGCCATTGACACATGTGGTATGGTTGGCATGCCTTGGTGCGGAAAGGTGGCTGGAACGACATACATTGGCACATGCGGCATGGTTGGCATGCCTTGGCGTGGTTTAGGCGCGGCCAAAACTAGAGTTTTGGCATTGGGCCAAAGATTACCATGCGTTGGTTGGTGACCTTGGATGGCGAAGATATGCATCTCAGATGGAAGGGTGGTCATTGATTATCGCAAACCCTCGTTTTGGCAGCCAGCGTCGTGCATGGATTTGGCATGTGTTAGGAGCGGCCAGGCTAGGCATGGTTTAGGCGCGGCCAAAGCTAGGGTTTTGGCGTAGTTTGGGCGCGGCCAAAATTAGGGTTTTGGCGTTGGGCCAAAGGTTACCATGCGTTGGCTGGAGACCTTGGACGGATAAGATCTGCATATCAGATGTAAGGGAGGCCGTTGAATATCGCAACCCTTCGTTTTGGCAGCCAGCGTCGTGCATGGCTTTGGCATGTGTTAGGCGCGGCCAGCTAGGCATGGTTTAGGCGCGGCCAAAACTAGACGTGGCTGGCATGGTTTGCCATTGGCACGGTGGTGCGGCTGGCATGCCTTGGCACAGAGACGTGGCTGGCATGGTTTTCCATTGACACGATGATGCGGCTGGCATGGTTGGCATGCCTTGGCGCGAAGACGTGGCTGCCATGGTTTTCCATTGGCACGGTGATGCGGCTGGCATGATTGGCATGCCTTGGCGCAGAAACGTGGCTGGCATGGTTGGCATGCCTTGGCGTGGAGACGTGGCTGGCATGGTTTTCCATTGGCACGGTGATGAGGCTGACATGGTTGGCATGCCTTGGCGCGGAGACGTGGCTGGCATGGTTTGCCATTGGCACGGTGATGCGGCTGGCATGGTTGGCATGCCTTGGCGCGGAGACGTGGCCGGCATGGTTTGACATTGGCACGGTAGCATGAGAATTAGGGTTTGGTATACATGATGTCGTTCAATGCTAAGGGTTCTGCCGTGGAACATGACACATGTAAAAAAATGTACCCTGGTAATTCTTACGTAGGCATGCTGATTGGTTCAATAAGTGCGCTAATGGTCATAGTAACTTCATGTCAGATGTACGGTTTTACGATTTTAACCCTAATCTAAAAACCACCATCAATATTAAGTCCCCTGCTTAGCTCGGAACGGGAGCTTTGTTGCGAGGTAAGCATAAGATGGTGACGGGAAATGACGAAATCAAAATGGCAAGGCGTGGGAAATTGATCAAGAAGACCCAGCTAAACTTTTTCGAGAGGTAAGGAGAGTTCATGATTCTCGTGTTTTGCGGCCTTGCATAGATTCTATTTGTGGCGTAGACCGTGAAGTGAGATGTAGACCGTCGGCTTGGTCTGGTCACGCGTCGTCTTGGATGGGCTAGGGAACGCTGAGGTACTGGCTCGGTGTGGCGTGGGCGCTGGCGCGGCCTGGTGTGGGCGTTGACTGCTCGGCACGGTGATGGATTAGGATGGCGCGGATTATTTGCACTGTCGGCTTGCTACTGCGGGCCCGTTTGCCTCTTTTCTTGTATAGCTCGGTAAGGAAGTATTTTCCTTATTCAAATTCCGAAAGTGTTATGCCCATAAAAGGGGGTGTTACTCCTTCTCCTCATGTTAAGTTGCCGGTTTTGCTTTCAAGTCCCGGTGCTGGTGGCAGAGGAGCAACAACACAGGCAAGTGTGTCTTAGACACGTACTTCTACGTTTTCTCATCAAACCCTAATTATCTCGCATGGCCAGGCATGAGGCTTTTCCTTATATTTGCTGGTATAATAGGGTTCGAATTAAAATCTGATGTCACTCCTTAATTTGCGGCAAGTAGAAGGCTTTCGTTTTCGGGACTTCATCGCTCTGCTGGATATAAGAGATGATATTGAATCCTTCGTTCGCACAGGTCGTCCTGAAATCGTGCCCATCCTCTTTACAAGTATCGTATCGTGTTTTCTCCTAGTTTCCCATTTTGTCTTCTTTCTTATGTAAGTTGCTGGTATAGACAGGGTGAAAACTTACCCCCCCTCTCTGGTTTTGCAGCACATAATGGGATCTTCTGGTGACAACCGTACCTCTAATTATCCGGAGAGAAACTTTGGAATCGGCGAAAACCAGTTTTCTTCCCATTAAGAAGCATTGGATAGAATTGAATCTATGTTCCGTGAAGCCGGCGAAATTGTTCGGGACATACCTTCTACATATCTAGGTGAAGTATGGGTGCGCGTTCAGACCTTCTTGGCTTCGGTGATCATGGAGGAGGAATCAGAAGGTGACGAAGCATTCCAGTGCGTTGAGAGGCTTCAGTGTAACAAAACTTCTTTACGGCCCAATGCTAGGGCGAGACGGTTAGCTTCTTAGTGGAAACGACGGAAGACTGAGCTTGCGAAACTTTTAGGGGAAAACCAATGTAGCTTCCACGTCCAGGATGGTGTCACAATCCTTGATTTTGATGCCGACGAATCGGGAAATCCTCCTCGAAAGGTCGCTGAGAAGGCTTTCGAGGAAGGTGATGCTGCTGTGGTTGATTAAACTGAAACAGCTTTCGGAGTAGACGACGAAACTGTTGTCGGTGACATTGGGAGAATCATGGTGTCATATGTTGGGTTGGCTGTTGAAGCAGACGTCGGGAAGGAGACGGATGTTGTTTCTGCTGAGACGATTTCTGGGTGGGATGTTGAGGTTGCTACTGTTGATGCAGCTTTAGGATGGAACCTTTGCTGCCCGAGAGATTGTTGGGGAAAGTGCTTAAAAGAGTTCTGAGCGAAACATTGGCAGTTCACGCATCCAATTTTGATGACTAGCTTCTCCCTTTTATTGTTTCTATTTGTTGCGTACTCGTCTCGATGCTTTGCAGATTCAGTTTTATCTTTTTTGTATCCGTGGCGGAGTTAGGGTTTCGCCAATTAACATCCCACATTATTCCCTTCAAAGCTTTGAATAGATAAAGTATTTTCTGGCATGATTTCGGATTTTCTGTTTGTGATCTGATGGTTAATGGTTTCTCGGTGATTTGGGATTTATTTGGTATGTGTTTTTTTTCTCTGAGATTCGGAAGACTCATTTGGAAGGGAAGATATGCTTTAAATGAAAACGAAACCCTTACAAAAAATGCAAATGGTGCATTCATCTCGGGGAATACAAATATTGAGTGGAAAGAGAAATAGCTGAAGAAAATACTAAAGGAAGAGTGCTGGAAGAGAAAGTGGTACAACACTTTAGGCGTTAAAAGGATTGAGCCATCGCGAGTGAACTACCATGCCCTCCAGCTTGTCAGTGTTGATGAGCTTGCAATAACCACCCAGAAGGATGTCTGCCACCAGATACGGTTCGTCTTCTTTTTCTTTAGGTAAATCGGTTCGAACGGCTATCTTCACCATCATATTCCCGACTTGAAACGAGGTCGCTTTGACTACCATATCTTCGATTTGAAACGAGTTTGGGGTTGTGTGACCGCTTGAATCTTGGTCTCGCCAGTTTCGACTGCAGCTTCCAAATTCTTGGCAAAGCGCTTGAATGGCCCGGCACCCCACTCACACCCCTTGACAGCGTCCGTGCTGGTAATCGTATTGAGTACCCATGACGGGATAAGAGAAGAAATGACTGGTTGTAGAGAAGATCGTTTGACCAGACTTACTTGCCTTAAGAATCTATTAGTCAGCGCCAACAGGCTTTCTCCGGGCGATCGAGTTCCGTTGGCAAGTCGTTGACACGGCAGCGGGTTGGACGGCTTGTTGGAGATCCTTTCAGGTGTCGACATTGGCAGAGGAGATGTTCCCAGCTTCGCTTTGTTGTCGAATACCCACGAGCGCCCCAAGATCATGTCGTAACTTAGTTTTTTGACAATGTGGAACTTTCCATGCGTTATAGCGTCTCCCATTTTGATCTCGAGGTTAACGTAGTCGTATGCATTCAGGGCTTCCCCTCCCGGGTTCTTGATTACGGACGGGGAATAGGTAGCCTCTTGCTTCAAATTTCCCGCAGCTTTCAGAGTCTTGAAGGTATCGATGTTGAAGTCAGAAGCCGCGTCGATTAGTGTGTTACCGAATTCAATGCCTCTTAAATAGGCCATGGTCAGCAGTCCCCAGTCGTGCTTTTCAGTATTGCTTCTTGAGAGGGATTGAGCTCTTGGCGCGACTTCCGTAGTAGGAAAAAGTCGTTTGCCCGACACGACATGATTAAGAGCCTTGAAGATATCTTGACACTGCGCGTTGGAAATGTAGAGAACATGCTGCATCATGGATTGTACAGTCTCGTGCATGGAGTCCCCAGAGACCCCGCAATTCCTTACCGGAAGTGGATCTCTATGCACTCCATCGTTCCCCATCTGAAGTTCTCCTGCTTCCATATTTTCTTCGAAGATATGCTTTAGTCTATTGCAATCACTGGTTGGGTGATGAGCAAATCTGTGGTAATGGCAGTATTTGGGGTTTGCCATCTCGGCCTCGGTCGGTGGGCGTCTGGGAGATGGTAGTTTGATAACATCATCTTGAATCCACGCTTCTAAGATTTCGATCACCTCCTCAATGGGAAATGGAAAATCCTAAGTATTTCTTTCAGCTTCGTGATGACATAAGGGAGCTTTAGCGGCGACCCTTCGTGGCGGAGTCGCTCGTCGTGCTGGTGCCATGCGTTTAGGCTGCTGGTCCGCAGCTGGGGCCTTCCTCTTTCCTCCCTCGTCTACTACGCTCACAAAGGAGGGACCGGCGTTGTACTGCTTGTTAACGAGACGTCTACTCCCGCGAGTTTCGCGCACGTCTTAGTCTCTGGTTGGTCTAGCTCTTTCTAATAACGCTGGTGCTGTCGTGGATGATTGCTTGGCAGCTTCATGGAGTTCAGAGAATGTCTGGAAACGTAGGTTCTCTAGCAAGGCACGGTAAATGGGTGCCATACCGTTGATGCAGGCATTCACCAACTGTTTCTCGGCCACGTTCGGGTCATGACAGTCTAGTGCTTGAACCTTGAATCTCTTGAAAAAAATCATTTGGGTGTTAGTTGTCTCGTTGGTACATCCTTCCTAGGTCCGAGAAAGTAACTTGCTCAGACACGAAGAAGTACTTCTTGTAAAATGCGGTAACCATGTCACCCCAGTTGGGGATGCTGTTTGGCGTGATGATGTTGTATCACGTGTATGCTCTTCCGGTCAGCGATTTCGAAAACTCCCTCAGACGAAGAACGTGATTGTATTCGTGTTCGCCTAGGGACTCCAGAAATCGAGAGATATGTTCCCGTGCATTCCCGATGCCATCTACAAAGTGAATTGAGGGGAAGAGTATCCTCTTGGAAGAGGAATTCTTTGTATTTCAGGTGGATAAGGGGGTTGATGCTGATGCATGTTTATTTCATCACTTTTGACTTGATTTCGAAGAAGTTGCTCCAAGTCCTCCCGTGTGACAAAATTGGATGGCTGATTTCTTTCTAATGGGGTTGATAGACACATTTTTGTGTCCAATTTGTCTCGATTCTATATATTGTTAGGGCTCATTTTTGTACTTATTATGGTGTTCTATTTATTTGTAGGTATTTTTGGCCAATAAAAATTTTTGGAAAAAATTGGCTCGAAAAGTTGTCGGAAAGCACCCGGAGGACACTTGCTATTCGGTCCCCCGGTTTGGATAAGGGGCACCCCCAGGACACCCCATAAGGCAGATGCTAAAGGCACCCCAACTCTGGTTAGGGGGTATCCCTGTTCTTCCCTATTTGAACAGAAAATTGGCGGGAAATATTTGGCACTTTTGGCAATCTTGATTTGAAGGAGTTTGAGGTCGATTAAACCTCTGATTTTCATAGGATAGACTCCTTATGGGTCTAGGAATCTGATATGGGTGTTGAAATCGATTAGACTGGGCTCAATCGACGGATTTTTATCACAACAGAAAATATGGAAAGTCACGTGTGTGACCTGTTTTAGGGAATTTTAGAGAGATTAAAGTGCTGTAAACCTTCCCAAAGATTTGTATCTATCTAAGGAAGAGTTTAGAATAAAAAAGAAAGCTCAGAAACGCGTAGAAATTCTAAAACAAGAAATTGCCGCAACTTTTCCGTGAAGAGAAGGAAAGAGATTTTGGAAGATTTGGGAGAGATTTAATCGATGTTTTTGATATAAATAGATTGCTTGGGTCGTATAGAAGGGGTGTCGAGAGTTTTGGGACCTGAGGAGAGCCAGAGAAGAAGAAATCAGAGTTTTATCAAACTCTGTTTCTGCTGCTGCTGCTGCTGAAGAGGAAGAACACGAAGAACATTGACGCACAAGCAACTGTCGCAGAAAACTGTCGTTGTTCAACATCAAAAGATAAGTAACGTTTATATACAACAGTAATCATTGTTCCTCTTTGTACCATAGATCTGTAACACTTTTACGGTGTTGCAAATCAGCTGCTTTACACCTTTCACTATTTTAATCAACTTTTGAGCAACAAACATGTATTTTGAGCAAGTGATTAATATGAGGAGCTAAACCCCATTGTTGAGGCGATAGAGGAAGCTATTTTTCCAACAAAAAGTGGTATATTCTTATTTATTTATTTATCGCAATTATTTTTATGATTGTTTTGCCTTGAGTGAAAATTGTTTGAATGATTCTTGTTAAGCAATTGTTATTTCTTTTGATAGAGCATGCTTGGACCTAGGTTTTTGATGTTATATGCTTCGGATTTACACTTGTTATTTTGAGAATCTACTTGTTGCAATAGTTTAGAATCAAATTGAACGAAAAAAATTGCATGAATATAAATATTGGATTAAATCAATTTGAATTTGGAAAATAGTGGAATCTTAGCCTTAGTGTTCTTTTAATATTGATATCAACTTTGATTGAGTTTGTTATAATTTTTAGTGAGTTTTCTATTTTAATATTTGAATTTAAGTCTAATTAATATCCTTCACAAGTCTGAGAATCAAACCACTTTTACCACTATCTATAAATCACATCACTTTTACCAATTTAAGTCTAATTAATATGCTTGATGCTGATGCATGTTTATTTCATCACTTTTGACTCGATTTCGAAGAAGTTGCTCCAAGTCCTCCCGTGTGACAAAATTGGATGGATGATTTCTTTCTAATGGGGTTCTGGCACGAACCTCTTCGTCCGTGGAGATGCGCTCTGCTGAGGTGCCGACGCCAGGGATGTTGGAGGCGTTTCCCATCGGCTCTGGATGGCGTGATTCCTGTGGTAGCCCTTTTGTCAGGGCTTTGAGGAAGATGATTACTTCTTTCTGGGTCGAGACCATGCCCGTCTAGGCTCTAGCAAGAACCTCCTGTCGTTCCATCAAATCAGCGATGATGATATAGGGTCGGCTCCCTATGGGTCCTCCGGTTTCTCGTCCCGTTTGTGGGGTAACTGGAGCCCTAGTGGCCGTTGAAGGCGCCATGATTGACGAAGCATTGGGGGTGGTAGCGGCAACTCTGACCCTGGTGACTAGCGGTGTAACGCCTGAAGGAGCACTTTCGGCGCCGCTAGGATTAGCAGGTTGCGCAGAAATATTAGAAGCGGCAGCGGCTCTGGCCATGGTGATTGGTGGTGTAACACCCGAAGGAGTGCTTTCAGTGCTGCCGGGATTAATAGGTGGTGTAGCGATGCCGCTGGAAGGAGTGTTAATACCAGGGACAGATTCCACGTTGGTGTTCTCAGAGCTTGCAGCTGATCCGGATCTGAGTTCCACCATGTTGAAGTTAGAATTGAAAGGTGACGCTGAAAATTGGAAATTGATATTGGAACCGAAAGATTGACCTCCCACTGTGGTCTCCAATTGTTTGAGGATGAAAACAGTTTCTGCTGATTTCAGTAATTTTGAGTGAGTGGGTGAGAAACGAGTTTAAACCCTAAACAATGTGCTGCAAGGGAGTACTTTAGATTCGAGAGATCGATCTGTACAAATCCGTCCTAAACCAAGAAATGGCCGTTCCAGACTTGATTCGGTCACAAAGAGGAGGATAAGGGTTGGTTTTGGGGAGGGAAGCGAAGAGAGTGTTGAGACCAGAATAGTCGGTTCTGGAAGAGTAGTTGTTTGACTTGTATCAGGAGTGAAAGCTAACAGATGGGAAAGCTAACAAGTGATTTCTGAGTGTTCTATGTTCTTGACCGAAAACTTGTTGTTCGGTGGAAATAGGTAAGACCTATTTATACAAGTCGAAGTGAAACGTACTCTGGTCTCGTAAGAAATGGAAAACTGATGAGTAAATGGGAGGAGGTGGTAACTGGTAGCGCCTGGAATTGATGTTCCATAATGAAGGAAAGCGTTTCACCATTACTCCCCCCATTTACTAACCACCTCATCCTTATGACACTGTCTTGTAACGGGTGTAGTGTACACCGCTCGCTGTAAACCGCCAAACCAATACCCAATGAGCATCCCCCAGTTTGTGACATGTGTTGATGTCTCGAGTATTTTTGTGGAAAACACGTAGCATGTTGCTTCTGTTTGGCAAGTTGAGATTGGGAGTTTTGCCGGCTCGGCGGTGACCTTCGACGGTCGATATTTTGCATCTTGAGAGGATGGATAACCGTTGATTATTGCAAACCTTCGTTTGGTAGCCAGCGGCATGAAAGCGTGGACGGCATGGATTTAACATGGTTAGGCATGACCAATCTAGGATTTTGGCATAGTTTAGGCGCGGCTAAAAACTAGGGTTTTGGCATTGTTTGGGCGCGACCAAAATCAGGGCTTGGAGTCGGGCCAAAGGTTTCCATGCTTTAGCTGGCGACTTTGGACGGCTAAGATCTGTATTTAGATGGAAGGGTGGCTGTCGATTGTTTCCACCCTTGGTTTTGGCAACCAATGGTCGTGTAGGAGAGGCTGGCATGGCTTTGGCACATAGGTGCGGCTGGCATGGTTGGCATGCCTTGGCGCGAAGGTGTGGCTGGCACGTCATTCCATTGGCACATGTGGCATGGTAGGCATGCCTTGGCACGGAAAGGTGGCTGGCACGGCATGCCATTGGCACATGTGGCATGGTTGGCATGCCTTGGCACGGAAAGGTGGCTGGCACGGCATGCCATTGGCACATGCGGCATGGTTGGCATGCCTTGGCGTGGTTTAGGCGCGACCAAAACTAGGGTTTTGGCGTTGGGCCAAAGGTTACCATGCGTTGGTTGGTGACCTTGGACGGCTAAGATCTGCATCTCAGATGGAAGGGTGGCCGTTGATTATCGCAACCCCTCGTTTTGGCAGCCAATGTCGTGCATGGCTTTGGCATGTATTAGGCGCGGCCAAAGGTTACCATGCGTTTGTTGGTGACCTTGGACGACTAAGATCTGCATCTCAGAAAGAAGGATGGCCGCTGATTATCGCAACCCCTCAGTTTGGCAGTCAACATCGTGCATGGCTTTGGCATGTGTTAGGCGCGGCCAGGCTAGGCATGGTTTAGGCGCTTCCAAAACTAGGATTTTGGCATAGTTTGGGCGCGGCCAAAATTAGGGTTTTGGCGTTGGGAAAAAGGTTACCATGCGTCGGCTGGTGACCTTTGACGGCTAAGATCTGCATCTCAGATGGAAGGGTGTCCGTTGATTATCGCAACCCTTCGTTTTGGCATCCAGTGTCGTGCATGGCTTTGGCATATGTTAGGCGAGGCCAGGATAAGCATGGTTTATGCGCGGCAAAAACTAGGGTTTTGGCATAGTTTGGGTGCGGCCAAAATTAGGGTTTTGGCGTTGGGCCAAAGGTTACCATGCGCCGGATGGCGACCTTGGACGGCTAAGATCTGCATCTCAGATGGAAGGGTGGTCGTTGATCGTTGCAACCCTTCGTTTTGGCAGCCGTGAAGGAAAGGCCGGCATGGCATGGTTGGCATGCCTTGGCGCGGGGACGTGGCTGGCATGGTTTGCCATTGACACGGTGGTGCGGCTGGCATGGTTTGCCATTGGCACGGTGACGTGGCTGGCATGGTTTGCCATTGGCACGGTGGTGCCGCTGGCATGCCTTGGCGCGGAGACGTGGCTGGCATGGTTTTCCATTGGAACGGTGGTGCGACTGGCATGATTGGCATGCCTTGGCGCGGGGACGTGGCTGGCATGGTTCTTCATTGGCACGGTGGTGCGTCTGGCATGGTTGGCATGCCTTAGCACGGAGACGTGGCTGGAAGGGTTTGCCATTGGCACGATGATGCGGCTGGCATGGTTGGCATGCCTTGGCGCGGAGACGTGGCTGACATGGTTTGCCATT
>NC_039361.1:160588792-160606942 GCF_003573695.1 Papaver somniferum
GCACGGTGATGCGGCTTGCATGGTTGTCATGCCTTGGCGCGGAGACGTGGCTGGCATGGTTTGCCATTGGCACGGTGGTGCGGCTGGCATGCCTTGGCGCGGAGACGTGGCTGGCATGGTTTTCCATTGGCACGGGCATGGTTGGCATGCCTTGGCGCAGAGACGTGGCTGGCATGGTTTTCCATTGGCACGGTGATGCGCCTGGCATGGTTGGCATGCCTTGGCGCGGAGACGTGGCCGACATGGTTTGCCATTGGTACGGTAGCATGAGAATTAGGGTTTGGTGTAGATGATGTTGGTCAATGCTAAGGGTTCTGCTGTGGAACATGACACATGTAAAAAAAAAGTACCCTAATAATTCTTACGTAAGTATGCTGATTGGTTCAATAAATGCGCTAATGGTCATAGTGACGTCATGTTAGATGTACGGTTTTACGATTTTAACCCTAAGCTAAAAACCACCATCAACACTTGGTTTCCCTTGTTTGGCCTGTAGAATACGGATTTAAGCGACAAACAACAAGGGAACCGAATGCATTTTTTTAGTCAAGGTACACAATCGGTTTACTCGATATACATATAAAATCTGATTCCTAACGTAACAAATAACCAATCGGTTTATTCAAGTGCTCATGTAATCCGATTCTAACAAAAAAAAAATATACATAAACGATGGGTGGTTCTTCTTAGAGGAATCGGTCTACTCGATACATATATAAAGTCCGATTACTAACATAATAAAACCAACAATCGGATTTTTTTAAGTACTAATGTAAACCGATTCTACTAATCGGTTTCTCGATATACATATAAAGTTCGATTATTGACTAAGCATATAAGAATTCAAAGGCTACACAATCGGTTTTTTGTGAGCACATATGTAATCCGATTCTAATGAAAAAAAGTTACAGAAACAACGGTTATCCCTACCATAACTGAATCGGGCTATTTATACACTGACATTTTCCGATTCCTATTTACATGCAGAACAATCGGTTTATGTGAGCAAGAGCATAAACCGTATCTAAACAGAATCGGTTTACTTGTACACTAACATAATCCGATTCTGTAAAACCCGGAAAATTTTGATTTCAAAATTTTTGATTTCTTAGCGATTGCATGTTACTAAAACCTAGTTTAGAGGATTGGGTTGATAGAAAAGTACCTGATTCGACCTATTTTCTCATCTTCTGCGATACGAGACGCTTCGGCTTCCTCAAGCACTTGCTTCGTTTTCTTTCGAATCACTTCAACAAGTCCGAGATTCTCACCACTAGAAAAATTCCTGTTAGTAGGATGCTTCATTCTTGGTTGTTTCGGCATTTTATAGAAGAAATAAAACGATTAATCGTTTTTGGATCGTCGATAATCGAGTTTTGGTTTCAAAAAATAAAAATGAGGGAGAAGAAAACATGAAGAATCGGTTTTTAGGCTAGAAATAAAAACTGATTTTATTTTTAGGTTTATTATTGAAAGTTGACGGAGATAATTTAGTAATATTAATATTCTTTAGAGGGTAATTTTGGTAGTTTTAATAAACTTAGACACTCCTTATCATGTATAGGCCCCAATTAAATGGCGTAGGCCCCAATTTAACCAGGAATAGAAAGGTCCAATTTCCTCGGTTGGGATCGAGGAACAAAAATGACAAAATATGACAACCGTAAGATTTATCCGACCACTAATATCTCTGGTGACATGGCATATGAATTATGTTTTGTTCGTGTTTGGCTTCCAATGAAAATTAGAATGGATACAACTCCCATTCTCAGAAGCCACCCACATCACAGACACTGCTACTTAATCTGCCAGAAGAACCGGCTCCAACCATTCCGCTGTTACACCTTTCACCACCACCATCAGTCCCCTTTTTAAAAGAAAAAATGAGGGATGATATCCGTTCATCACCACGCTATGATATCAAACTCTTCAGTAATTTCCTTTAGAATAATTGTAACCCTAGATTAATTTGATAATTTAAAGAATTTTGTTCTTCAGGACAAAAAGATATCAACCACCGTCCATTGTGTTAATCCACAGTCTATTTTCGTCTAAGCAATTAATAATTCATACTTATCTTTTTTTGTTTGATCAATAGTATCGTGAGATCATTTCAAATAAAATTGTATAGAAAACTTGGAACTAAAAAAAGGATATCGCTTCGTCAGTTATCCTTGGAAATTTCAAAGTTTAAACCAAGGGAAAAAGTAGAAGCTTAATTTTTGTATATGAAAAATCATCGACAATTATTGGATCACTTAAGCTGATTGTGATTAGCGAAAATGGGAAATGTAAAAATGCATTTAGCTGATTATTTTTCATCACGTATCGTTTGCTATTTTATTTTTTTTGCATTCACGCTTCATTATTAATATATATATCTTCAACCAAACACGTATTAAAACGAAATTGTGTGCCATGTCATCAATGATGATAGCCGTTAAATATATAAGATCCAACGATGAGTGCGTTTTGTCAAAAAGTTTTGGTAAAACCATTTGTTCACCCAGTGGTTTCTCCGTTATGGGAACATCAGTGAGTGGTTGAACATCAAGCGCTTATGACATTGAAACACGCCAGCGTGTATATTTTAAACGCCGCGTTGAAACCAAAAACGCTGGTGTTTGAACTTTAAATGCGGCGATCATACTTCGAGCGCTGGCCTTTGAAGCAAAAACGCCAACGGGTAGTTTTTTGAAATTCAAAATTCACTTTTTTACCTCTATAAATTACCATCATCTTCAAACAATTCACTCACACCAAAATTCACTTCTCTTGAATTTTCTCTTTTAAAATAATAGTCTCCTAAATCAATCTTCCAGTACCAAAGAATCGCAATTCAGATCAAGCTGTAGGGGTTAGTGAGAAGATTACTCAACTTTCAGAAGGTTCGGAAAACAGATTAGAGGCTAATGTGGTATGTCAAACAACAACTGGGTCTGCGAATCGGAGCACTAAAGAGGATGCGGTAGAGACCATGAGGGATAATACTGGGGTCTTGGAAATGGTGGTGCAACTTTCATGGTTCATAGTTGTAAAGGACACCCTATACCAGAAGAAAGATGAGTTCAAGCAGTGATGCTCAAAATAAAATTCGCACTTGTTGTCTAAATCCATTTCGCATTTTAAAATCTGTAGCTACTGATGTGGTTTCCGGTCTAGTATTAAGTCTGTGATTCTTCTATTTGCTGCACTTCTCCCCTCCCAAGATGGCGGTTGTAGCAGAAATCGCATCAGCAGCAGCTGCTGCCCTATCAATTTTGATCATCTCAAGCCGGTGACGAAGCCGGCCTATGTTGAATCACAAGGTTTGACAATTCGAAATCATGTCATCCCATCTATGCAGTTCATGATTCTTGACATCTTGCAGGTTCATCTTGATCATCTCTTCAATAATCGGTCACAATCCAGCGACGTTAGTCAGGAGGGTTGGCAGAAAGCCTCTCCACACTTCGGTCGTAGCAATGTGTCCATAGCTTCTTCAAATTTTGGTATACAAGGACGTTTGGCATTTGGGAATGATGAAGCCGCCAACTACTTCATTGTCCGGACAATTATTAATCATGGGAGTCTCAAATGGGATTCTGGCAGTCGGGTACTCAGAAGCATGAACCCTAACCCTAGTCTATACGGAATTGGTGGAGTTTTCATCAACACGGTTTCCACCATCATTAGCTACGATCACGGACTTCCCATTCTTCCGCTTCCTAGCATCGACAATAACGTGAACATCAACCTGCAATAAAGAAGTTTCTAACTTCAATAAGGATTGGATAAACCATTGAGTGTGATAAAAATTCAGTCGAAAAGTCATGAAGTTACTCACTGATGTTCCACCTTCAGCATGAGTTGACCTGTACCGGGCAGGAGCCTTGACATTCCGCTTGGGTCTCAAGCTACAAGAAGGTCGATTCCTATGGTTATCCTGCAACAAGTCACTTTTTTTAATCAGTCATCCTGATCGAATTGAGACGGAGAAAAATGTGCAACTCACCGAGACAGACACTTCCATATGCTTCGACCGAGATTCCTTTCGAGAAGAAACACTAGTGCTATACATGATGATGAGAGGTATGATCGTGATCAAAATTTCTTATGATAATATACAGGGGCAACTGATGGCGTCCCATTTAAATAGAAAACCCTAAGCATTGAAGGTCAATACACACGATGCTTATCCTATGACGGGTAGTCAAATCCGTTGCGGTTTCTACTGAAACCCTAAATCTCGAATAAGAGTATATGTTAATGTGGTAGAAGTGTAACAATACTGGGGACTGACAGTTCGGGCGGTCAACGTTACAACTACATATGGATCATCTGGAAGATCACGCGTCTGCTTGTGCACTCACGTTGCATGGTCAATTTGCATCTATGTGGATGTTGGTCCATCTCATCCAATTCAATTAGAGGCATGAAGAAGACTTGGCATAAGATGCGATAAGAGATAATTGTTCAAAAATAATAATAATTATGATCTCTAACGCAACATCTCTATAGTCAAACTCAAAACAATATCTACTTCAACGGAAAATAAATAATCTCAAAAAAACTCGCGAGCAAGACTAATTGTCGGATTCGTCGGACTCGTCATCACCATCATCGTCTTCCGTGGAATCCTCTTCAAGCTCTTCCTCAGAATCACTGTTAGAAGTGTCATCAAAATCCTATCTCTCATCAGGATTGTTGTACATCGCATCCCAATACTCTTCCTTTTAGCGTTCAGCTTAATATCAACCTCAACTAATCGCTCAATCTCTCTGGTAAGCCGGTGTGGCTTAATTTTGCGCTCCCTTGGCTTCCATACAAGTTCTTCTTCAACATTTGAATCAGAGGCTACACCATCAGGACGAGAGCGAAGCTTTTCCTCAGCGGCTAACCGTCTGCGCTGAATGCGTAGCCTCTTCTCCCGATACTCAGATACTATCTCATCCTCGGCTATCCTCTTCGAGAATCTATCACGGGCAGTCTTCAGCTGATCAAGAGACATGTCGTTTATGGCTTCCTTAGCTTTTTTCAATGATTGGTCCATCTTGGCACGAGATTCTGCTGCAGAAGTCTTCATATCTGGAACCTTGGAATCCTCGTCAGAAGAGCTAGAGGAATAATCATAATCATAATCACTTCTGATGGAAGTCACCATTATCTGAAACCAGAAGAGCGCACAATTACAGATATGCTAATATCGAATTCTACAAAAATGGTAATTCTAAACTCTTACCTATTTATGGTTTCACAAACTTAGTGATAATAACGTAAAACTCTGAAAACTTGCTTACTGTTTCAAACCTACAAAAAGTGAGCAAAAGACTTATCATTCAAGAGTCAACACTGACTTTTCACGAAACCATGAACAAATCACATAAACACTTCATGTGAACATCTCATGATTTTATACCGCAAAACACACATCATAAAATCATGAAACACAATTTTTTATCTCTAACAATTACTCCAAATTTACTATTTGATTTTATTTTATTTTATCAAAAAAAAAAAAAAAAAAACTCACTTGCTTATAAAAAAAAAACTTATTTTTTTACGTGGGTTAATTTTTGCTCAGTCGAGCATTCGTCTATGGAACGAGGGTCTTTTCTATTTTCCAAAGGTCCACATATTCCAAATAAAATTTTGAAAGTTCATAAAAAATTTCTTATCATGAACTACAGGTCTTTTCAAAAATTCCTTTAACCCTAAGGATCATTATTTACTACTTTTATTACAAACAAACCTACGTTCTTAAAAGTATTTGCAAAGTCCATGCTTTGAAAACAAATTTGAGTTTCCATGAAACCTAATAAACAAAACTTTTACTACTGCACCTAGACCATGTCTATTCAAAAATTTGTGTATCTCTTCCAAATTAGGGATTTTTGCTCGTTCCTTCACTACACCAAATATGCAGATTAGTACGGGCATGTGGCCGTTACTAATTTCGCAACCATCATTTCCCTTTACTAAACTTTAGTAACGGCCACAGCCAATTACGAATTTCGGATTGGTTAGTAACGGCCCAATGTATGTTACTACTAGCAACTGCTAGGAAAATTTCGTTCCAAACGCGTGTGTGCACCCAAATTTTGTAACCGAATATAAACTTCATAGATTAATCAGCCCTTCAGAGATTAAGTCATGCCAAACACGCGTGTACTGCACGAATTCATCACTTATCTTATCTACTATCTTTACTCGTCTCTCTCTCGTTACTCTTTATTCTCGTCTCTCTCTTTACTCATCTCTTTAGTCTAGATCTGCTCTGCAAAACTTCAGAGATTAAATCATGCCAAACTTCAGAGATTAATCTGCTCAGCCTAAAACTGCTTCTCTTAATTCTTTGGTAAGTCCATTAACTCTTTCGATAGTTACATCTCTGTTAGATTCATAGTTAGGTTATATAATTAGGTTTTGATTTTAATGGATTTCATTCATTTTACTGCAGATAGAAGCACGTACTAATCTGGGATTTAGGTCATCTTTCTTTTATGATGCTGCAGCTGCTTTTCTAATCACCATAAGTCAGGTATTATCTTTTTTGTTTCCCTAGTTTTATTGACTGGGTGTAAATTTAGGTCAGTTGGTTGTAGCAAAGATTTGGGTTTTCAATTATTTTTGATTTTGACTTTGTTTTCGGTGAGTATGAAACTTAGAAATCAAGATAAACCTAAAACAAAACTCAGACTCTCTGCAATATGTTTTTTTCTTTCCTATTGAGTTTGTGACTTTGTGTTATCATGTGGTTGGATTAGTTGTTTCAAAATTAACAAAGGTTAGTAGTTTGTTGTGATTTTTGATTCAATTATCAATGGTTACTGTCACATATATCTTCTTAGCACAATGTGAGCTTAAGCATGTAAATTTCTTGATCCTACTACCAAAAAAATGTGTGTACTAAATATGTGTTGCTTAGTTTTCGAAATTTCTTGACTGTGAACATGTTCTCTCCATTTTTTCCCCTCAAATTAACATTTTCAGGCTTGTTGTTACTGAAGAATTCAGTTTTGTTCTCATATTCAATGCAGTAGGTTGTTATACTAGTGACTGTCTGTAGCATGTGTATGCGTTTTTCTTAACTTCCGTTTGTTCATCAAACACTAGTGGTTATTGAGTTGTATCCATCTTAAATAAAATAACACATGCCAAAGTCCCAGAAGAGACAATCTGGATTCTGAACAGCAAGGAAATTTTCCTCTCATCATTCGTAGAGAGAATCCTTGCAATTTGCCAAATTGCAGAATCCCCACAATAATGTCTTTGTCTACTTTTTCATGTCCAAACCATAAAATTGTTGTTCATACATCGGTTTGCCATGTGTATCTTGTTGTTGGCATGGTGGTGGCAGAAAGATGTTCTCATGCCCTTGTATCAGTTGTAAGAATGGTAAAGGACCTATATCTCTAAGTGAGATTGATTATCATTTGCTCAAGAATGGTATTTAGTAGACGCATACAACGTGGCGTTTTCATGGGAAAAAGTCACATAAATATAAACCTAGAAGTGATAATGTAGGAATTGCAGTTGACAATGTAGGAATTGTAGTTGACAATGTAGGAAATTCGTCTGATGATGTAGAAGGTTTGCTGAGATCAGCTACAAATCCCTACTAGTTATCAGTCAGCTCTTACTGACAATGAGAGCTTGGAAAAACTTCTTTGTGTCGATGATGTAGTTTAGAATGATGTATGGCATCATTGCAATGTGTACTGTATTTCTTATTCTGTTTAGAATGCTGTAATAGGTTTTTATATTCAAGAATTATGATTGCTCTGTTTATTTTATCACTTGCGCTATCTCAGTAGGTTTCATTTCTTCCACACATGGATGTTTGTTAAATGCTATTTTACAGGTTACTATGGCAGCAGTGGTGGAAGATGAAAATGGACTTCCGATTTCTCCCAATACAACTAAGCTCCACCACCAGAAGGGCGTTTTGATTCGTACTCATATCCCTGTCTCCTACAAAACTTGGAGGGATGTGCCGGATAAATACAAAGATGATGTCTGGACTGAATTACAGGTAAATACTTACCTCAATATGATTTATGTCAAACTTTTGTTTACTTTTTTGAGTCAGTAAGCCATCAGAATTGAACACTTTTTTTTCTTTTCATATATCATATCTATTACCGGATACTTCTAAGATAAATCTGATAAACTGCTATATGGAGGAGATTTAAGCATGAGTTGAGAAGAGACTATTATGATCCATAGGACACCTATGAAGAAAGGATTGCTCATATTCCTCCAACTGTAACAGAAGAGAACTGGATACTATTCTGTAACAATGAGAAAGAAGAAGCCCAATAGAAAAGTAGAGAAGAACATAAAAAGAAAAGTAAAATCTGCATCCGATATGGTTAGAAGGGTATATCTGCACCCGATATGATTATAAGGGTCTATCTGTCTTTGTGGAAATGATGAATTCTTCAGGGATATCTCATCCATCATCATATGACTTTTATCTTTTTTGTTAATATCTCCACATCATCCTATGACTTTCATTTTTTTTTGCTAATGTTCACACTTTTGGATGTATGTTGAACATGATGGCATGTACCCATATGCTTTTCTGCATATGCAAAAACTCTGATGCAATTGTGTTCAAGGCAGACTCTTATGCAAACTCTGATGCAATTCTGCTAAGTATGGTAACGAAGATGTAATATTATTTTGTGTGTGTGGTTTTTGTTGGTGTATGTGGTTTTTGTAGGTGTATATGTTTGCAGTTGTGCAGGTTAGGTATGCTGAAGCGAATGTAGCCACCTGGGGAATGTCAATCCCTGGTAAATATCCTATTTGACACTTTCTTGCGAGGTACTATGCTTAATGATCAAATTGTTGTGGGATTATGGTGTTGGTGACCTTGGCATTTCATCTGCACGAGTTTGGTGACTTCCTTCTATCAGGATCCTACAACTATGGTGAATATTTTTCATCTCTCTACTACTGTATGTGCGCTTTCTGTTTGTTGAAGAACTTGAAGAGTTATGAGGCTTGTAGTCTGTAACACCATTAAGCTTGTGTAATATCAGAAGTCTTGTCATCTAGGGACAAAGTGTTCTACCTACAAAGTCATACTATAATCAAATGACTACCATTTTATCTCTCTCCATAGTTTGTTTGTCTCAAAGCATAGGGAAATTGGGTTGCTGATTTCTATTTTGTTGCAGGCCAAAATCTTCCACCAAATGTGATAAATCAACTTGCAAAGGAATTGAAGAATCTCGATGAAATACCTCCAGAGGGCATTAAGGTGGTCATCAATGATGATGACTTTTCCACCATATTTGCATATATTGAAGGACCTCAGGTGTGTGGCTCTTCTTCTGATTCATAGTCTCTTTTTTTGTGATTTGCATTGCTTCGTACTGAGTGAGAAATAAAGTGGTTTTACAGCCGGAACTCCATATGAGAATGGTGTTTTCCGTATGAAGCTGATATTGTCTCTCGATTTTGTTGCACTACCTGTGCCAATCATGTTTTTGGCTGCTTACTTATACCAGTGGCAACTTTTATTTATTGTGACAGGTGGTCAAATGCTTACTGATAGAACCATTTCCAGAATCATCTTTGAATGAACATTCTGGTAAAATGTTGCTTGAAGATTATGAAGAGTATGTCAGGCTAGCCGGGTGAGACTTGTCTCTCTTTCTTTGTTTCACATTGTCTCCCCCATGATCTTGTATGACCGCCACTCACCCCACCCCACCCCCTACATAGACCAGTTTGTTTGATCTTGTTCACCTGCATGTGCTAAACTGGCTTGCTGGTAATTGCAGGCCGTTACTGAAAGTATTCCACTGAAGCAGTCAAATTCGACTTTTTCAAACTCACAGGTGGGCACCTAATACTTCTAGATTCCCTCTTTTCTAGTTTGTCAGGATTTTATTCATAGACATAAATCTTTGTTGCATATGACTGATGAACTCACCATAAATATTGTTCAATGTTGCAGGTTGTCATATAGCCGGAGAAGTTGAACTCAAGATTGATGTCATCTAACCATGCTGGCGAACTGAAGATGGACAAGTGAGAGTTCCTTTTATACATAGTTTATATGTTGTAGAACTACTTCTGAAACCTTGAAAGTTAATGACTTAAATATCATACAGCCTAAGTATCACTGAAATTCCTCCATTTCTTTTGTTTAGTCTATATGATAAACATAGTGATTGGAAATGTTTTCTTCCATTTATTTTGTGTAATGTCTTTGATGGTTAAAATATTGCATGTTTGTAGAATGAATTGGATTGAATGGAATAACTCCAGGGAAATGAGGTTTACAGGGAATTGCAGGCTGTTTTGAAATGGGAGGGAATCTGATTTTGACTAGGTCAACAAAGACGGACTTCATTTTTTTTTGGTTGCAAAAAATTTAGTAACAACGACTTACTGTTACTAAACTTGTTACTGAAAAATGTGGGTCGGTCAAGATTGACCTAGTCAAAGAAATTTGTAACCGAGTAAAAAATTAGTAACGGACAGATTGCTGTTACTACTTTTTACCAGAAAAGAGCATTCTGTCAACGCTGACTAAGTCAAGATATTAGCAACACGTATAAAAATTAAGAAACGGATGATACGCAGTTACTAATTCAAAATTAGTACGGCAAGTTGGCCGTTACTAACGCCGTTATAACCCAAGATTAGTAACGGCGAAATGGTCGTTACTAAAATTTGTTACAACCCATTTTATAACGGTCGAAACCTGTTACTACCCCGATTTCTAATGCCGAGTTCCTGTTGCGAATCCCCAAATTTGATGTAGTGCTTAAACTAACGAACAAACGGGCATATATACGTTTTCTAAAACAAATTCTTCATAAATCCTACGCATGCATGCAACTGTGGGATTTTTATTTTATGAACAACTCATGAAATCATAAAACACAAACAAAAAAAAAACGAACAGACTTACATGTCGGCGCAGGCCGGAATTTGGTCGCCCGGTGATCGGACGGGCGACGACGCTGGAATCCGGCGAACTTCTTGCTCCTGCTATTGCTCGCGTGGTGATGAAGAGAGGGAGGTGCACGATTTATCAAACAATAAAAATTATTATTAGGGTTACTTACCTTTTATACCAATTTTATTTCCAAAACCTAATGCACATGGGTTTTCTCTTTTGGACTTGGGACACAAACGCTAAACCGACCAAAATTGGGCTTTTGATCGACCAAATCAGCGACGCCTCATCTTTTTATTCTCATAATATGATACTCTATCATACTATCAGGGACCATACCTCAATATTTGCTCGTACGTAACACCACTGGAGCGAATTGTGGATTCTGAACATACCTTTGTAGACTGAGTTCAACCACCAATCTCATCGACTGGAAATCACCATCTAATGCATACTGCGGAACATGAATATCCCTCACTAAGCAGGGGACTTAATGTTGATGGTGGATTTTCAACAAAGATCAAAACCGTAAAATCATGATGCATGTTTTTGACACGGCTTTCAGGCATACAAAGATTCATATTTTACGAAGCCATGATGAATATGTATGTCTAAAGGCCTCCACTAGATGAGCGTTCGATCCCTGATATTTCATCGTGCTCTCTGTGTAGAATAAAATAATTGGGCGGTTCGCCGTAGATTGAGAGCTTAACGCCTTCAGGACATCGGTGACACTCACTGTTCCCTGACTACATGAGAGAGACCCCACTCCACGTAGAAGAACGATTGGGCGGTTCTCCGTAGATTGAGATCAATAACGCCTTCAGTACGTCGTTGACACTCACTGTTACTTGACTATGTGGAGCGACCGTGTATAGACCCAGGCAATTCTCCGTAGATTGAGAGCATTAGCGCCTTCAGATTCCGGCAACACTTGATGCTCTCTGACTATGCACCTTTCAGAATGTGTATGACGCTTTAACTGGCTAATATCCTTTCTGCAATAGAATAATTCTTCCGTGACATTCATCACTGAATTCCCAGAATGATCTATTTTTGCTCATATTCCATGGTCGAATCCACCGCCTGATCCCATGGAATGGAAATAAACAATTATCTTTTGCTCCGATTTCATGATCGAATCCACGGCTTGATCTCATGGAATGGCAATAAACAACTACATTATCTCGTTACTCCAATTTCATGCTCGAATCCACGACTGATATCATGGAATGGTAATAGGTAATTTTATTATTCCGAATTCATGGTCGAATCCACAGATGGTCCTATGAATTGATAATAAAACAACTACTCATTTTATTATTCAGTTTCATGAATTATTCTCCACTGAATTTCACAAACTAATAATAAATACTCAACAACCGGGCATCTGGACCATCACTGAGTAAGCCCCACAAAATGGTGCAAGTGTACTTGACAATGATGCACGACTGAGCACCCGGATGCACAAACGAGCATTCAAAAATATGGACAGATGAGGAATCCTACGCAAAACAGGAGAAACTAATAAATAATAATAAAATAATAAGAGGCTCCATGGGCCGAGCCCACTGGCTAGCCGGCCGTGCCCTAGCCGGTCCCATGCCTATTCCATTATTTTTCCCTATTTTGTTATTTTCATGAACTCATGAAAACTCCTTGATTTTAGCAACTTTCCTTGTTTGAGCGAAACTCATGAATTCTCCGTAACTTCAAGGATTCATGAAAAATAATATTATAAAATAGGAAAATGTGTGCGGGATCGGGCAACCTAGACGGCCGGCCATGCCCAAGTCGTGGCCGGTCCCACACCTTACAATCCCTATCCTTTTATAATTATTATTTCCCAGTTTCATGAAACTCCTCCGTTTCAACAAAACTCATGGATTCTCCATAATATCACGGTTTCATGAAATATAATAATATAAAATTAGGGAAAGAATTGTTGGACCGTGCAACATAGCCGGCCGGCCATGCGCTAGCCGTGGCCGGTCCCACACCTTGCAATCCCTAGTCTTTTATAATTATTATTTTTCTCAATTCATGAAACTCCTTGGTTTGAGCAAAATTATGATTTCGTCATAATTTCTCAAATTTTGTTCGAATCATGAAAAACCAAAAGCCAACATGGTCATAGGACCGGCTAGCCTCTCACAACAATTTTAAATGTTAAAATACTCTTACTTTAATATTTACAAAATATTGATCAATTGAGCATACATGCTCATTCCAACAAAAATCAAGAATTTCAGTCAAGATGAAACTCTTCTGAAAATTCACAATGTTGCTCGAACGCATATCAGAAAATAATGAAACTCTCAGTACGGAAATACGGACACTATGGTAACACGTGCATGCCTTCTTGACCCACCAGGGTCATCCCTAGGGCTTGCGCAAAGACGGTCCCACACGTTTTCATAATTCTGACCTAATTTGCTCAATTGCTCATATTGGGCCCAAATTCTCTACAACTAACCTGGAGATTGCTCAAACGACCAACAGCTGGTCCCGTGACCACCAAGAGCGGTCCTTATGCTCTCTTCTTTGGTCCCTCATTTTTCGTACTAAGGTTTTATCACCTAATGCTGAATCCAGCAATATTTCAATAAATGATGAAACCAGCATTTAATCATCATTCTTTCACCAACCCTCCAACTGAGGACATTGGTGCATGCTCACTCGATCACTGGGCACCACATGGACACCCATCATCCCATGTGGTCGGTCCCTCTATCACTCATGACCTATTTTCAGCGATTCATCAATTAACAGATAATTGATCTGAAATTAGGGTTTCGAATAAATGTTCCACGAATCATCATTCTGAGCAATATTCAAACACTAATGAATTTATGTTGATTCAGCAACCAACATATGAATTAATCATTTGGTAATCTACCAATATTTTAATATTTTATTGGGTCACATAACCAATAAATAATTCGTCGAACCGAGCAATACTCGCTCAGTTGCTCAAATATTGATCCAGCTATCAATATTTAGTAATTTATCAGTAATTTTTCGAATTGAGCAACACTTTCTCAGTTGCACGTCAAATTATCAATAATCATTAATTTTTCGAATTGAGCAATACTTGCTCAGTTTCTCGTCAAGTTCTCAATATTCAGTAATTCGCCGAATTGAGCAATACTTGCTCTTTCTCAAATACTGGTCAGTAATTCATCACTGAATCTACAATTATGACATCATTTCAGAGAACTACATGTTCGATCCATGAATCGCTGAGTATTTATCACTCTTGCTCGATTCAACAAAACCTAGACTCATATGATCAGTCAACAACTGACTAATTAATACACGTCTGTCATGCAGACTCCACGATTCGTAAGACATCAATCACGTCAAATTGGGGGATATCAATTAGGGTTTTGTTCTGGCAGCCTACAACACGTGGATTCATCCACAACGAGAAATGCGAGTAAGTCGTGTCAGCGGTTGAAGGAGTTAGCAAATTAGTGGGTGAATGATCAACCAAGTCTCTGCAAAATGTGTAACTGGTTTCACCACGATCTCCCACTTTCCCACTCTTTCACTCAAGAAACTGTCACACTTATAGGGATCAAGGTGTTCACGACTCTAACAATATAAATAAGTCTCTGAATCCATGATTGAGGACAACGAATGATTACCATCATCAACAATTGTCAACACAGAATTTCTCGAGTAATTACTCTCAGGAATTCATCAATTTAGCAGAACTTATTCTAACTCAACAGTTCATCATTATTGCAGAAACCTTCAACACATCCACAATCCTTGATCATCATTGATCCCACACAATTCTTAGCTTCCCTCCTACAAATCAACCCATCTCCCTCTTTGCGACCGAATTGACTCTGGAACGGCCATTGACTTGGTTTAGACCGGATTCCTACAAATTGATCTCTCGAATCTAAGAACTCCCTTTGCAGTGCATCTGTGTGAGGTTGAACAGTTTTCTCGGTTGAGGAGTCTCTACAACACGCTCGTCTCTTCAATTCCCTAAAAAAACAACGACTCGTTCTTCCCCATCTACAATGATGATGATAAATATATTTTTATTAGATAATACTTAGGATTAGTTTGATATTACTGCGAGCTTTACAAAAGTGCTTTTACGATGCACGTTACTGTGCCGAGTTATGTAAAAACAACAATTGAATGGTTGCCGATATACGTTACTGTTCCGAGCTCTGTAGAAAAAAACAACAATTCAATGTTGCAAATTATAGACTAAAGCTAAAACTATTTTAAAAATCAATCAATTGTTCCTTGGAAAATATCAGGTTCATCTATAGTTAGTGAGAAAATGACAAAAGCAGACATATCTCTGAAAATTGTCTATTCTTTTTTATTGTGCTTAAAATAAGTAAATTTTTCTACTATATTATAGTACTAAATTTACTAATTAGTATTATTAATAAAAAGTATTATTTTTTCAAGGCATTATTTCTTCAGTTGTTTGTTGAGAATGGATTACTCTAGGGAGAAGATAAATCAACAGATGTGGTTTTAAGATTTGTCGGGTCGGGGCAGGAAAGAAGATGAAACCTATAAAAAAAAATTGACCATGTACAAGGCTCTATGCAAATCAATTGTAATAGATTTAGTTTCTCATGTCTTTCTTTATTCTCGTTTTGTCATGATTTCTGTTTCTGCCATTTCTCCTCGACTTCATGTGATTATGCGTGCTTGAGAAGTTCATGGTAATAGGTAAGGAGAGAAGATAAGAAGATAAGAAACAAAATGGATCAATAATTACAAATTATTAAAATTTAGGAAAATGAATAAATACAAATCTATATAACTTTGGAATAATTTATATCATCAAAGGGATAAAACGTATTCCTGAAGCTAATAGATTTTGTAAGATTAATCTGATTGATTTTGAAGTAATTTTGCGTTTTCAGTTTTGTTACAAATTTGGTGAACGACCTTTGATGATTTATTTGTTTTCGAAGTAAAGACACTACTTTGTTTTGAATAAGTGAATGAAGTAGTGTTCTATTACCCACATGCCCATAGGAATTTGAGGAGTTGGTTAACGATTAACTATGTTTGTCCTAAAGGATTGTATGACTTACGAATATAATATTAAAATATTTGAGGCTAAGAACATGTTTATTAACCAACACCTAAAAAACATTTAGACTTGGATCGATTGGATCGATTTTTCGCCAACAGTTACGATATGTATGAACAAATAGATATATTTGAAATACATATCTTTTCCTGTGCCGTAACGGCACTGTCAGCACGGGTGTTATACAAAATTCTAGATAATTATGTTACATTATTTAACGATAATAGTGGATTTCTGGTAAATCCTCCTGAATTTTTAAATGAATCCCGAAAAACAGAGCATTATGACATTTGAATCAATAGTACTTAACCGAAACCAACTTAAAGCCATTTATGTTATGTCAAAAAAGTAACTCAATTCACCTACGAACTTCCATATTAGGCCACAAAAAATTCACACCATATAACTGAAAGGTGGTAGAGTTGGCTGTGAAATTCACTTATAGACCCCTAACGACATCAAATCTAAATAGGATGTTGTAATTAGAAGGTCTAAACATGGCCCCATAAGACAGTCCATTGAAGCAGGAATTCAAAATGTAAGTGAATGCAATTCAAAATCCTAACATTTTTCCATTATGCATACTACAACAAAAGATATCGTGATTAATTAATGATTGATTAGTACTACAGATTTATAGTAATTGTCAAATGCAATTCAAAAGTATAAAAATCTGATACACCAAAAGGATCAATAACTGATCAGTACGCGCGCCTAACCCCAAGTAATATCTGTCTAATGTGTATAATTTCTCATGTGGGAAAATATTGGTTTTGGAAATTTAAATCCACAATTGTATGTTCGAAAAAAAAAATAGAAAGTTTTACGTGGAAGTAACTTTCTTAATCTGGCTATCTGGTGTGAAGGGAAAATAACCTACAAACTGACCTGCAAGTGCACAGGATCAATTGTAGTTAGTGATGGGAAGAAAAGGTTTGTCCACAGGGACTTGGAGGGAGCTATTGAAGTTTTCTAGCTAGTCTGAGCTAGTGACAGGCAGTGAAAGTAAGAGACAAAGCACTGAAGCATGAATAAGATGGTGTTTACAGGGGCAGTATAAAAATAAAGCAAGAGAAAGACCAAGGCAGAGAGCCAAGGTCAGGGAAGCTCAGCAATTAACCAAAGGCAGTGAAAGAGAAGTAAACAAAGATGAGGTAAAATACTAAAGAACACTAGGGATTTGATTCCACCATCTAACCTATCTAGGCAGTGTTACTTGTGAACTAAAATCTTGTCCCTAATGGACCTAGGTTAAGGTTCAAGCCTGCCTATGGTCCGGGGCTGCATTAGTGGAAGAGAATTAGCTTAATTCACTAGCATCACCCCTAGCATTGAGTGTCTGTTTAAGGCACACTCAATTACAGGTGATGTTTGATCCCTAAACTTCATTACCTCCCTACTTCAGTTAAATGTGGATGGTTAAGTCCCTAAATTCTCTAGTTCACCCCTAGCATTGAGTGTCTTCTTACAGCACACTCAATCACAGGTGACTTCAATCACCAAGAACACTAACATCCTAATTCAGTTATACCTACAAGAATGTTCACTAAGTTTTTTCTACCCAACAAGGTCTTCAGGCTTCATCTAAGCCCCAACTGATGATCTAGAACATGTTGACAGTAATTGATGACATGATACACATAAAGAGTAATTGAAATTGCAAATTAAAAATTAACCCTAAATTATCAGTAAATTGACATTGGAATTGAAATTGAAATTAACCCAATTAGGGGGTATCTCGGCTAACCAAGAACACCCTCTACACATACAACACCCCCTCTATTTATACCCAAAAATGAAGAACCCTAATTTATGAAACCCTAATTTTCAACAGTGAAATTAACTCACCTAATCTTCAAATTGACGTCGACCCATCCTTCCTCTGACTCTCCTGCTCCATTCCCACGCGCCAATTGCTACTCTAGACTCGCCTAATCGATTGATTTTTCTTCTAGGGTTTCAGAGAAAGGGTGAGAAGAAAAATCAATCAAATAGGGGGCTAGAAAGAGGGGGGTGATGATAGTAGTGATGGGTTGTGGTTGTTGTGGAGAGTTGGTGGTTTGGTGGCTGTTGCAGGAGGGGTGGTGACGACAGGGAAGAAGGTGGTGGTGATGGTGGTGCGGCAGGGTATGGTGGTTGCAGACGGGGTGAGATCGATTAGGTT
>NC_039361.1:160606986-160609701 GCF_003573695.1 Papaver somniferum
CTTATTTACATTGACTATTCTCTTTTTATTTTTGGAACAAGAGATGATGGAATTGATAAATACTTGATTTTTTTGGTATTTTTCTGATATTTTTTTTCTTTTCTTTGGTGTTTTTTTTTTTTTTTTTCAACTGATACACTTTTGATACAAATATAAAAGGAAACAAAAATTACATGACACTTTGCAAGAGGTAGCCCTTTTTGATGCACCCAGTTAAATTCGATGGTTGTCTTTCTTAATGTAACCTCCACCTTCTATCCCAACCAACCAAAGAACAAGCTAGTCCAGTTTCGTTCAGTATTCTAAAGTGATTGGCAATCGTAACTTCCTATCCAACACCTTGAAGATCGAGGCCATACATGTATTGGTAGATCGTGCGCGTGCAAATTTCTTATCACTATGTGAATTGTGCTAGAATCAGGGTGCCTAAATATCTAGACTAAGACTCCTAATAATTATACATATTTGCACAAGAGTCAACATTTCAAGGTAAATGAGCTCCATTTTTTATGA
Source organism: Papaver somniferum (assembly GCF_003573695.1). NCBI lineage: Eukaryota > Viridiplantae > Streptophyta > Magnoliopsida > Ranunculales > Papaveraceae > Papaver > Papaver somniferum. Next base: position 160,607,500 of record NC_039361.1, read on the forward strand.
TTTTTCATTTTTTAAATTTTTTTTTTTTTTTTAATTTTTCAATTTTTTCAAAAAGAAGAAGGAGTTCGTTTTTAATTATAGCATATTATCGTGGTATCTACTCTATACCCCCAAACCTAAACTAAACATTGTCCTCAATGTTTCAAAATATGGAAAGAATAAAAAAACAACATATGGAAAGGGACATGCTGAGTAGAGTAAAAGGAGAGAGAATACCCGATTTCGGCGAAAGCAGAATTAAAACTCCGTTATTCAAGGAAAAAATCCAACATATTTCAGCCGAGATCATATTGGATTAGCAAAATATATACAAAAGGAACAAAAGGGTTTTTAAGAAATTTTATCTACTGGGTTATATACAAAAAATTCACCATACACTAACAATCTAAAGAGTTGAGGATCAACCCAAAAGACGAAGTGTAGACATTTCAACAGCTTCACACAATAATAACAGGAAAGAAACGCCAGTGAAACTGTGAAACAAAATGAGCTACCCCCAAACCTGGATTTTACAGAAGATATAGTTTTGAAAACAAAATCGCGCAGTTTCGGGGGTTCATCATGCAAAAGGTCTAGCTCGAAATGAACTGTGCTAGGGACGGGCAAACATGCTAATTCCAACTGTGGTTCCTCAAATGTATTATATTTGGAAGCAAAATAGTCCAAAAGGACTTGGGAAGCACACAGTTCCAAACCTAGGTTAGGCATTTTCAGAAAAATTGGTTTTACAATGTTGGTACAAACCAAATCTAGGTTGGGTGGAAGGCCAACAGATTGTGACCCATGTAGGAGAATAGGCATATCATTATCAATCAAATCAAAATCTTCTAAATCATCTACACATGTCACATCATGCTCACAATCATCAATCAGTTTAGCAAGTTCACATTCAGAATCATCAACATCATCAACAAATTTATTCTCATGCATCGGCAAATCAGGAGAAATATCACAATGTGACCTAGGTAGAGAATCAGACACATCAAATATATTTTCATGCATATTAGTGTCTACAGAAGATTCAACTATTCCTATGTCATGCTCATCTTCACAGAATAATTGTACGAATCCCATGTCAACATCAAAATCATATGAATTATAATGAGTATTAGAAAGAACAACATTCATGAAGGTCGAGGGCGAGAAGCCATATGTTATTGAACCAACAGGTTCCACAATATTTTCATGTTCTTCTAACATATCATCATAATCATCATAATCATCATCATGGTAGCATGCATATTGGTCCTCATTAACAGTGGTGGTGTCATTAGTCGATTCATGTTCCTCTAAATTAGGTTCATATTCAACATTATTTACATGAATGGGACTAGACACTTCATTAGGGACAACATACATTTCCTCATGAATTTCCTCCTTTTGTCTGTGAAGCAAAATCTGATCTAAATGGGCATGAATTCGTGCTGTAGATCTATCATAGTCTTGCTTACAGAGTCTTAAGGCTTCTGTGGTGGAGTCTAAATTCATGGGAGTACAAAATTCTTCATGTTCAAATTGTGGTGAATGGTACATGTGTGCATGGTCATTAGGGTCTACAAAATATTGATCGCAACCCTCAAAGGATTGATTATGGTCCCAATGACTACCATTCTCACAATTCATGGGCATTTCATACATTGGATTTTCTCTAGATGGCCTAAAATTATGCAAAATATGACAATGCTCAACAGGGTGGTCTAAACTACCACATGCGGGACATGCATAGATTTCAGGTTGCCTAAGAAAATTAGATGTGACAGATTCCTCATGTGATTGCATTTCTAAAGCTGTGATTCGAGCTTCTATTTGATCCATAAATGATGATTGGGTGAGTGAGGCACTAGCAAAATGTTCATTTTCACGTTGCGATAAATGATGCATGTATGAATAGTCATTAGGGTTCATGTATTGCGGCTCGGGACTTCGAAAATGTCCATAATAATTCCTATGACTATTGACATCATGGTCTATGGGAGGTTCATAACGTGAAGTTTGTGCATAAGCAAGTTCTCTAAGAGTTTTATTTCCATCTCCAGGAGCAGACCAAAATCCAGACATGATTGGCTCAAAAGCTAAGCAACTATGTTACAAAGCCCAAAATTTGGTTTTTAAAGGGTTTGGATTTTTGGGAAAATTTTGGTTTTGGTGGGAGACATTTGAAAATTTGGTTTAAAATGGGAGCAAGAGAAAAATTGGGAGCAA
>NC_039361.1:160609763-160729319 GCF_003573695.1 Papaver somniferum
AAATTTTTTTTTTTTTTTTTTTTTTGTTTGTAAGGTTAGGAGCCCAATGATTGGGGTATAAACCTATAGTCCAAAATAAAATGCAAGCCCACAAAAGAAAAGAAAAATAACAAACAAATAATTACAAGCATATAAAAGAAAAAGAAAAAGAAAAATAAAAATTATTACAAGCCCAAATAGAAAATAAAGAAAAAGAAAAATAAAATTATTACAGGCCCAAATATAAACACTTAAATACAAGCCCAGATAAATTTAATGAGGCCCAGTTGGGTTAGCTCATGGGTTAGGCTTACTTGATTTTGGAGGGAGCCCAAATTTGGGATTTTTATCCCTTTTTAGTTGCACAGGCCCAGTTGGGCTTTAGGATCATCCTAAGCAGCTCAGTTGGTTCAAGCCCAGCAGCAAAGGTGGAGCAGAGCCCAGCAGAATCTGCAGCGAAGCCCAGCTCAGTTGGTTCAAGCCCAGCTTAATTGGTTCAGAGCCCAGCAGCAGAGAGTTGGCACAAGCCCAGCAGCAGAGAGTTGGCACAAGCCTAGCAGCAGAGAAAGCAGGCTTTGGCTTTGGCTTTGGCAGCAGCTGCACAGCAACAGCACCAGCAGAAACTGCAGCTTCACAGCAGCAGCTTCACAGCAGCTTCAGCAACACTTGCAGCAGCACAGCAGCAGCACTTGCACTTGCAGCAGTGCAAGGTAGTGCACACCAACAGCAGAAAACAAGCAGCAGCAAACAAGCACTTGCACACCAACAGCAGCAAACAAGCAGCAGCAAACAAGCACTTGCACACCAACAACAGCAAACAAGCACTTGCAGCAGTGCAAGGTAGTGAAGCAAAAACAAGACAGAAAACAAGCAAACTAAGGTAGAACAAAGAAAAAACCAAAATTCAAAAAAGAAACAACAACAGCGCCGCTAACCGAGTCCCCGGCAGCGGCGCCAAAAACTTGGTGTGAAGGGAAAATAACCTACAAACTGACCTGCAAGTGCACAGGATCAATTGTAGTTAGTGATGGGAAGAAAAGGTTTGTCCACAGGGACTTGGAGGGAGCTATTGAAGTTTTCTATCTAGTCTGAGCTAGTGACAGGCAGTGAAAGTAAGAGACAAAGCACTGAAGCATGAATAAGATGGTGTTTACAGGGGCAGTGAAAATGGTATTTACAGAAGCAATAAAAATAAAGCAAGAGAAAGACCAAGGCAGAGAGCCAAGGTCAGGGAAGCTCAGCAATTAACCAAAGGCAGTGAAAGAGAAGTAAACAAAGATGAGGTAAAATACTAAAGAACACTAGGGATTTGATTCCACCATCTAACCTATCTAGGCAGTGTTACTTGTAAACTAAAATCTTGTCCCTAATGGACATAGGTTAAGGTTCAAGCCTGCCTATGGTCCGGGGCTGCATTAGTGGAAGAGAATTAGCTTAATTCACTAGCATCACCCCTAGCATTGAGTGTCTGTTTAAGGCACACTCAATCACAGGTGATGTTTGATCCCTAAACTTCATTACCTCCCTACTTCAGTTAAATGTGGATGGTTAAGTCCCTAAATTCTCTAGTTCACCCCTAGCATTGAGTGTCTTCTTACAGCACACTCAATCACAGGTGACTTCAATCACCAAGAACACTAACATCCTAATTCAGTTATACCTACAAGAATGTTCACTAAGTTTTTTCTACCCAACAAGGTCTTCAGGCTTCATCTAAGCCCCAACTGATGATCTAGAACATGTTGACAGTAATTGATGACATGATACACATAAAGAGTAATTGAAATTGCAAATTAAAAATTAACCCTAAATTATCAGTAAATTGACATTGGAATTGAAATTGAAATTAACCCAATTAGGGGGTATCTCGGCTAACCAAGAACACCCTCTACACATACAACACCCCCTCTATTTATACCCAAAAATGAAGAACCCTAATTTATGAAACCCTAATTTTCAACAGTGAAATTAACTCACCTAATCTTCAAATTGACGTCGACCCATCCTTCCTCTGACTCTCCTGCTCCATTCCCACGCGCCAATTGCTACTCTAGACTCGCCTAATCGATTGATTTTTCTTCTAGGGTTTCAGAGAAAGGGTGAGAAGAAAAATCAATCAAATAGGGGGCTAGAAAGAGGGGGGTGATGATAGTAGTGATGGGTTGTGGTTGTTGTGGAGAGTTGGTGGTTTGGTGGCTGTTGCAGGAGGGGTGGTGACGACAGGGAAGAAGGTGGTGGTGATGGTGGTGCGGCAGGGTATGGTGGTTGCAGACGGGGTGAGATCGATTAGGTTCTGGCTAGGGGTTGTTTGGTTTGTGGGATATAGACTTAGGTGTTTGAGTGTTGAGCGGGATCATCGAACCTTGATGTTCGGTGATGAAAGGCGTAGGATGATAACTTCTGAAACGGATCTAACGGAGAAATTGAGACAGATCGTGAGCGACCGTTGGATGCAAAAATACAACGAAACTGACGGCTCAAGATGGAGTTAGGTGCTGTAGTGTAAGGCGGAGATATCAAACTTCGATGCACAGCAAGGGAGCGACCGTTGGATTCAACTACCATCTAATCTGAAGGCTTGGAATTTCAGCGCTGTGGTGCTTGGCAGAGACTTCAGATTTTGATGCTCTATGAAGGAGCGACCGTCGGATGCTCCTGAGAACTGATCTGATGGCTGAGAACGGAGGCGCTTTTGTGTGTAGAAAATGAGGTTGTGCGCACCATTCTTCGCGGCTTCCTTGCGTAATTTCTCCCGGCTTTTCATTACTTTTCTGCTCTTTTCGCTCCGCGACTCATCCGAACTTTATTTATTACCTAAAAATGCAAAATTAATTAATAAAAATATTTATTCTTGAAAACAATGAAAATACAGAATATGGGATAAAATGTAGAATTAATGCACAAAAGATGAGTTAAAATGCCAACAAAAAGGGATAAATATATACAATATTTGGCACTCATCACTATCGCTTTTTACATTGTACTCAAATCTTTGTGATTCTACCACTGAATATAAAAATAGTGGAGAACATAGAGGCTTCATCCTGATACTTCGCAAAGTACAAAATTGGGAAAGAAAATCAAAAAAATTTACAATGGTTTTACGCAACATAAAAATATCGGTACTTGTATATAAGTTCCCATTTTTACTTACGTTTTACTGAATTACCCAATCATGTGGTTCTCCTGGTTCTTGTCTCTCACAAAAAAAAATTCCTCTATTCTTAAAAGTCGATTCCTAAACTGACCTATCTTTTTCGCATTTCAGATATTGCTTCACTCATCCAACACAAAATATATAACATTACTGACTATGAAGTTGTTATCTTTGCTTACTCATGGTTCCTAGATTAGAGTTATGCTATTTTTAAACCCATCTTTCCAACAAATAGTATGATCATACTTCGATATAATGTAGGAGAAGTATGCGTAAGAGATACTGCGTTTCTTAAGAACCATACAGAAACCTCAAGTGACTGAAATATATATATGAAAGGACTGTGTTGGATGCGTGTTAAAGATCAATAAATCTTTTAATGTCATTGATGGTAATTAGTTGCGTCATACATCATTTTTTGCTTTACTTTTCATTCTTGTTTTTTGTTTTTTCCTAGGTGGACATAATTCAAAATTCATTTCTAAATTGTGGAAAGACCTATACGACACATATTGATTTCCTAAACAAAAGCTAACAATAATTGAATGGGTTGATCTTGAAAAAATCATTAGATTATTAAGAAGACCAATAAAATTGTTACCATTTAGAGTCACATTAAATTCATTTGAGTCTCCCCAATCCCCTGTAGAACCAATAAAATTGCTATAATTGGAAGAGTCAATTTAGCTGTTAATTTAGAAAATAATGTTGGAGCACCGAATACTGAAATATAGCATATAGATATGCAAATAAAGAATTCAATATCAAAAACAAAGTTTATTGTTGGTGAAATGGCTGAAAAGGCGATTACACTTTTTTGTGATGCACAACTTGAAGATGTTGTTTCTAAGATATGTGGGAGTTTTAAAAAGATTGAAAATTGTAAGAGGGAAGTGCAAGTTTTTGAAGTTGTTCCAAGAAAATGATCCGCTAAAAGGCAAAGAAGAGCTCCAGTTTTGAAAGTTAACAACAAAAAATTCAAAAACAAAGAGGAAACTGTCAAAGAGCACGTTGAATGGAAGATACGTCAAATGAAGATAAACAGGAGGCCAAAGATTGTACTTGATTTTTATTGAATTTGTTTAGTACTTTTTATTATTGTCTAAGTTTATATCTTGTAAAAGAATTGGTAGTAATATCAATAAATGAAAATATTTAGATTTTAAAATAGATTTCCACTTCAGTTTATATCTAATTTTAATAAACCACAACAAAAACATCAAACTACATCATATCCAACAACATTCTCTCTGTAGAGTTCATAGCATTCAAAATGCTTAAACTCTCCTCTGGTTTCTTCAGTAAACTTGGTCCGAGCGATGGTGTTTTGTAAAATAGATAAACAACAAGTTCATATATTTATGATGCAGTTGATCAGTTAGGACAAAGGTAAGATACTCACCAGTTCTTCGTTGGATAATCCAGAGTTGCTACGGTGAACCATCCACAAAACTTTTACATAATGTTTGACTTCCTTAGTGATGAATGCAATTATTAGTTCTAGGCTCTTACTGTTTCTTATGGTTTCGTTCCGCGATGCTATAAAACATCCCAATATTCTTTCCCATGAATAGTCACTGTTTATTGGTCTCATCATACGATGTAACCAAGATCGAAAAAGAGTAACATCTTCTTCCATTGTAAAGACCGGGAGAGGCTTTCGTGTGCAGTACAGATGTGCTTGAGATGGACCATCTTTTAGAATTCTAAAACACGCTTCTTAATGAAAATATTTACCTTGAGCTTCCTCCCAATTATCAAGAGTTGTTTGGATCACTTCATCTTCAGTTACACCGATGATTTTTTTCTCAATCAATTTTCATTACCAGAGCAAGAAATGGATGGAATTTAAGCCTAATTGATTGAAAAGGAGCACGCAATCGAAGAGCATCTTAGTTTATTGGGTTTCCCGTTAGTGATACGAATAATGTAAAAACGTTCCAAAAAGAACCGTCTTGAAAGACCATTCCAATGATTACCCTCTGAAAAATATATGATTTGCATATAGTTATATCCTCTTCTTTAGTAAACTTGGGACCACGATTTCTAACATACACTTCTGCACAGTGAGAGATATTAAGAGTTTTAGAAGAAAAAAAAAAGAATATGTGATTTTGGAGATGAGAAGAATGAAATTTATAGGTCGAGAAAGAAAATGGAGCCGTTGGAAATTTAGTCGTTGGCGTTTGTAGTAACAGCGCACGGCTTTAATACAACCGCCCGTTTGAATTACCATCGCCTATATTTTGTTATAAATACAACGCTAGGTTTTATTCTCAACCAAACCAACAGATTTCTTTCTTAAGCCAACAACATCCACCATGTTTTCTAAAGGCAAAGCGAAGCAAATATTATATGTTAAAGCAAAATAGGTTTGTCCATTATGTTTCATGGATAACCACAGTCTTATGCAATTCCCTTGGATGTATTCAAGGTGTCCGCGAGAAAGTTGTTCACGCATCAGAATGGTGATTGATTCACAACCTGAAAAGCTCAGGTATTTGCAATGTCAAGATCCCAACTGTGAGAGGAAATATATATGCTAGATGATCCTATGAAGATTAAAGAAGAAGAAGAAAATATTGCAACACTCTGCAAAAACTTCAAACTTAAATCCAACTTGAAGAAGGAGTTATTACACTACAAGCATTGTGGATATGTAGACCACGAATATAAACATTGTCCACAGAGAATCAGTGGATGCTCAAACCCCAGTTGCAAGACTTTTATGCATTTGCGCACTTCTTCTAAAGAAAACACATATGGAAGGCATTTATGGGAATGTCCTAGGTGTTTTTCGGTGGAGTAGGCTGATTGAAGTTGAACAAGAAAAGGATTCACCATGGTATTATGTTATTTAGTTTGCTGTTTATTTTGCGTTATTACTATCTAAAACCAAACATGCGGATGTCTTCACATTTGCACCATCAATATCATAACTAATTTAAATTTTTCTTGGATTAAACATTGCACCATCAATCTCATAAATAAAAATATACTGCATTGAATAACCACATCATACACGAGAATAAAAGAAATACATTAGATTAAAAAAACTACTACATAGGCGTCAATTCTCGTCGGGATGTGGAATTCCTGGGGCGATGTAAGGATTGTATTTGTTGAGTACCATAGGAATGTTGAAACAAGCATGGAATTCGAGAGGACATCCGACATGAGATACTGCCCACATCGCCAGTGTTCTGGGTTCCACTTCATGTACAACTTCACCGTTGAGTTTATTTTTGTGATTCTCCACTAATACAACGGCGAATTCCAATACGCGACTACTAATTAAACTAAAACGATACAACATTACGTGAGAATCACGTCCATTAATGTTTCCTGTTTCAGCAGAAAATATTCTATAAACTTTCTCCCATAAATACAACGTCGATTCAGCTACATCCATAATGACAACTTCTTGTGTGTGGAAAACAAAGGCTCTACAAATAGCTAAATCCTCTTGTTGAGTGAATCTAACACCACAAACTCTAGGAGGCATTTTAGTAGATGATTTGACAGTGAAGAATGTGTGAATTTAGAGTTGAAATGAGGAGTATTTATAGAACTCAAAAATTATAGCTGTTATATCACAAGAGCTTTTAGCCGTCCAGATGTAGCCGCTGGTAATTTTGTGTCAAACGCTGTTTTTTTTTTTGTAAAGTCGTTGGCGAGTGAACTAACAATGAGAGATTTTTCAGCAAACGCCGGCGTTCGTGCCACGCTCACCCGGTCTTCTATCACACACGTGTCTCTTCTTCGAACTCACTCAACAAACCAACAAATTTGTTGGTTTGTACATCCGTTTTTCATGTTTGTTGAGTCCATACTAGGATCAAAATCAACAAATCCTTGTTTTGTTGAGTCCATAGGAACTGTTCTTACATTCCAATAGGTTGGTGGGTAGCCTGGCAATAAGCTGGGTACCAACAACCTTTTGTATATGAAGACCTATTATATGGAAAAATGCACCACCTATCTTCCGGGAAATGGATTATCATGATTGTATGTATTTTTCTTTCTTTTGATCGGTGATGGATCGTATGTATTCTTTTCTCTTAACTAAAACCCAGAAATGTTTCAATATTTTTTTATTTTTTTTATCGTTTGTTTCGTTTTCACTTTCATTTATGAAACGTGACGCTATTCTCAGTGCGGCTACTAGTGGTAAATTAAACCGACTAAAGGGTAAGTAATTTTGAAAAACTAAAAAGGAACATCTATAGACTTAATTTTACTGTTTAAATTGGTCAGAATTGATTGCAAAATATGATGATGGGAGAGGATTATCTAACACATTGATGAGTATTAAAGATGATAATGGAGTAGGAGTTATTCATTTTGCTGTTGAAGAAGGAAACTTAAATGTTCTCAAATACTTGATTGAAGACTTGGGATTTAATGTCAATATGAAAGATGATGGAAAAGGTATATACATAATCATGGAAAAAAACAATAATTCAGATCTTAGTTTAAGAATCGGGAGACTTGATGTCAATTTACTTCTAATTGTGTTGTTGGACATGTGACTCTTCATTGTTAACTTCAGTGAATTTATTTTGACGTATATAAGTTTTGTTGCCATTGTTAGATCCAGGTTCCAATTTGAGTTTTGTGAATACCAATATTCTGCGGAGCACATGTCACGATCTTAGTGGCCGCATACAAAATAACTGTGTAGCCTCACTATACATAGAAACCTAAGGGACAGAGGATACCTTCGCAGATCTACTTTATCTTATTCCAAGAAGGGATACCTCGACGGACAAGATGGATAAAGTAAAGCCTAGTCTAGAGAGAGGAAGCTGGCGAAGGGACAGAGGTAGATGACGTATCTAATCAGCATTAAATGCACAAATCTCTTATCTATACGCATAACCAAAGAATGTGGAGAGAAGTGAGGTGGCGGAATCTGACTGGCAAAGGTTAGCGGTGAACGAAGGTACATTCTGTACTGAGACTGGGAAGTTCCCGAAGGAACGTGGGTCAGCTGAGGTGGCATAGTTCGACAGGAGAAAGCACGCGGAGAACAACGGTACCATTTGTTCGGAAGGTAAATCAGGAAACGATGGACCCAAAGACAACAAAGATATACCTGGATCAGAGGGGGATATAAATACCAAGCCTCACCAACAAACTAAAGGCATTCAATATCTAAGAGAAGGAGATCTAGTCTTAAGCGTATACCTCTTTAATGTTTAGAACTTAAGTATTTAGTTCAACTCGAGTTCTCTCTATTACTTTGGGAAGCATTCAAGATCTTTGTAACCAACACAACTTAATACAAACAAATCACTCATTACCCCGTGGATGTAGACGAAAGTCGAACCACGTAATATCTTGTGTTTCATGATAACTTAGCAACATTTACATTATACTTGTGTTCTTTGTTATTATCGTGATCTTAGATTTCTTTTATTACTTAGTATCATCAGTTCAACAGAGGTATCATTACTGCATAGTTCTCAATCTTCTGAGATGTGTACATTACATAGACTATGAAAAAATGAGTAGTCACAGTTTGGCTCTAGAAGGTTTTGCTCACCAGCTTGAGTTTTTATATTCCGTCATTTATTTCAACTTATGCATCTTCTTTAACGAAGAGATCTGAGTTCAACAGCGATGAATCTCACTCTCTAGTGATTTGTTCATCCATTATTTTGGCAAGTTCTTGGAGTTCATATCCTCTAAAGACTCGCAATCTTAAAGATCTACAAAAAAAATTCCAAAAACGTACTTGCAAAACGTTAAAACTTTTGTTTTGTACTCAAAAACTTTTTCCGAAAAAATATCTTAATATTTGAGTATCTCTGAGCACTGAGGAATCTCAGCGAGTATTTAAGAAAGCAAAAATATTTTCAAGCATTTAATACCCCTTCTTTCAAAAAGATCTGGCACCTTTTTCAATTGTTTTCAACTGTTAAGATTTTTTTTTCCAAGAGTGTCATAAGAAATTTAATACCTTTCTTTCCAGACGTCATTTCACTCCTTTTTCTGAAAAATCTGCTTACCCATCTTCTGTGTCAGTGTATTAATTGCTACTTTTTACGAAGGCATCCAAGTAACAGACTTTGTTGTTTTTCTGTAACGCAGGTAACAAAAGCCGAAGACATGCAGAAACTAAGTGATGTACCAACAAGCTCACGACCAGCAGTCATGAGAGGAAGATCTCAAAATCCATCTCAAGCGAACCAAAGAACAGAAGCAGAGGACGAGCAAAGTGAAATAGCAAGAAGAACGGTTGCTAACAAGCCACCTATTCCTGATGAAGAGATGGGAAAAACATCGGGAGCACAACCACTTTACGACATGCCGTTACCGGAGCATCCTAATGTAACAAAGCCACCTGCTGACAACGTAGGGTTACCCAGAACCTCAGCTCCTACGGGACGGGGGTTGGGAAACTTAACTCCGATCCAGCTAGATCCTAACGCTCCGATCATAGAAGGAGTGGATAACTCTGAGGATCCGTCCGACAGCACTCTCCAAGGTGGTGGAATGCACAATGAAGACCAAATAGCAGCACATGTATCATCTTTGCTACTCCATAACAAGGAGCATGAGGATAAATGCACGTAATGGCTCAAGAGAACCAGAACCTGAAAGATATGTTGGATGTAAAGATCGAAGGTTCCCAAACTCACCCTCCGTTAAAGAGGCGTGAGAACGGAGCTATCTCAGGTTGACGAAGGGTGGATCTTAACCCACCAAAGGCTAACCACCAAGGGGAGCCAGGAGAACGCAACATGATCCAAACGAAATGGATCCAACTTACAAGCCCTCCTAGTTTAGAAACACCTCTCTAAGTATCGATTGGTTATGCTTTCTTAGCTAGTTTTCTTGCGAAATCGTATCATTAGCTTTCTTTCATATTTTATGGGAATTTTGGAGCTTATTCCCGAAAAGAACAACAAATCGTCCAATTGGTCGCAAAAGAGATAGAATTGTCATTTCATGAAAACTACCACGGGAATCTTATAGCTAAATAAAAATTCTGTAGGAACCAGTAGCCAGGGAACTATGAAATTTCATCAGTTCATAATTTTCAACAACTGCTAATGAACTTAATGGATTGGAGGTATCGAGTCCGTTGTCTACGACATGGGCTTAATGGGCTATATGGTTCACATACATTTGCTGGAAGAAAATGTAAACTCTTATGGAGTTCACATCAAGGGTAGCGCACATGTGTGCTGGTGGAAGAAATGTATAGGTAATGGAGTTCGAATCTGTGAGACGAACTTGAGCTTACAAAACAGTGACGATGGACAAGATGCTGCCATTACGGTAGTATGATGAGATCGATGGTGTTGGCAAGGAATTCCGGAAACGATGGAGGAAAGGAGAATGATGTTAGTTGTTGACTGATGGCGACTGCATGATGATATTCATGGTAGTGACGGATGATAATGAGTCAGAGAAGATGATGGAAGTGAAGGGGGTTGAAGCGAATGTTTCTGTGGTTTACAAAACTGGCAGTAGTGATTGTTGTTGTAATGGAAATGGAGGGTAGATTATCAAGGGTTGCTATTGAATGTTGGGGGAATGAAGAGAATCCACTGCCTTTGACAGTAATGATGAAGATGGCAGTGATGGTGGCCGATCGGTCACTGATGACATGGCACGGGAGAGTTCAGCTGCTGCTGTTGTTGATTCTCGACGATGAAGGAAGCTGTTCTTGATGAGCAGAGATGGCCGTGATGATCATGATGAAGCCGGGAGGATGGAGCTGAGCTGCAGAGAAGTTGAGCTGTTGCTATTGTTGATCGAGCATGGCAGTGATATGGTGATCGATGAAATGGACAGAGAAGATTAATGAGTCTGTGGTGTTGGTGGATCTTGAGCTGTTCATAATCGGTATTTGGTTCGGGTTTTGCTGAATTGTACGATGGCATCGATGATGAAATGGAGGCTGTTGCTGTGGAAGTTGGTGTTGTTCAACGGTGAAGCATGGAAGAACTTCGAGCAGGTCATAAAGATTATACAGAGGATGCCTCTCTGCCAATGGCAGTGATGATGAGATTGAACGACAGATTGATGGAAGCAACTATGGAACCTGTTTGGTTGGGAGGAGAAATAAATGGTTAAGGGTCTGCAATGGAGTCGAGAAGAAGAACATGCTCAGCTAAATCAACAAGGAAGATAGGATAACAGTTGCTGTCATGGTTTTATTATGGCAGTAAAGGAGATGATGATGCTCGTGGTTATTGGTTGAAGATCGAGATGGAGTTGGAGCTGTGAACGGAGTTTGAAAAAGAGAGTTTGGATGAGTTTTTATTGAACTCAGAAGAACTGAAAAAATTATTTCACGGCGACTTGTATATCCGCGATTTCCTGAGAGAAATTTGGGAATCATAAGAAATTTCTTCTCAGTTCCACGGGACTGACAGGCTAATGTTGATAACGGGCTGGTTTTCTCCAGTTTTGACGCAAGCCCATTTGGTTCTCCCAATTCTTTTTCTGGCCAAGCCTTGGACGTGTGAATTTGACCAGAGTTTGTTAACCTATTTCGACGGGGTGTGTGATGCACGGGACACAATTCTTAAGGAGGTGCATCTTAGCTAGGTTTCCTAGTTTTCTTCAAGAAGAGGTTACAAAACCATATATATAGGGAAGCTTGGATACAATTTGAAATATCTTGTACTCACCGTTTTTCTCCTCCTTAGGGGGGAGAACTATCCCTTTTCTATATTCTTTTTATTGTTAAGGATGAATTCAAAGTTCTAATTGTGAAGCTCAACTATTTACAAGTTTGTTTCAAGTTTTAAAGTTAATCATTGTGGATTGTTTTTACTATATCGAAGGTTTATGATTGATTCTTAGATTGGTTTGGGTGCGTAACTAGATTAGTCTATTAAGCATTCTAATGCTAGTAGAGATTTGAGCGATCCGTAATTGTCGCTTATCTCCTATACAAGTAGAAATCACAAGAACTTGCGAAGGGATTCTGTGGAGCAATTGCGAGTAAAGACAACACCAGTAAGTGGACCGAGCGTACCGAGTTTAACTGCGGGATCAAACCTAAATTCACAAACCCTAAAGCATTCGGCTGAGTTACACCTTGTAAGCGTACCTCAGGGCGGCTCAGTTAAATAGAATCCGGTAGTCGAGCTCTTCCGTATCTGGTGATACAAGGAATTTTGGGGATAGCTAAGCGTACCTGCTAGTCTATGGTTGGTGAAAATTGATTCTAACAAGAGATAAACGGGTACAATGTTGAGTTAATGGTTAGTAACGACGAAGGATTTCTTCATCATCTTTATCTTATTATCCTTTTTATCCTTCTTTTATATTTTCGCTGATTTGAATAACATATCAATTGCATTACTCTTCGTGTGAACGATCCCTACTACCACTATATTATTATTTAATTAGTGAGAAATATCTTATTATTTTGTTGAGTAAACGACGCTCATCACAACCGGATAAAACAAAGAAGTCTAAGGAATACTGTAAGTACCACTAGTACTACGGTTATACAACTGATACATGTTATCACCTAATGAACACGATCCAGAGGTTCATACACGAAGGCAAGTTCATGGAATACGTGCAGATACAAGCACCGGATACTGAGGTAGCCCCCAAGAAAAGGGTAGAACTACCTCAGGACGGAAAATACATCAACATAATTACCTTTTCCAGCGGAGGTCAGGAGGAGCTACTCGAAGACATCCTCGAGTTAGATCGAAACAGAAGAAAGATAGAATCCCACGAGGTATTCAAGCTAAGCGGACCACCTACTAGCACTTGGGAAGAATGGATGGATACGCCATTAACATTCTCAACAAGGGATGTCAACCAAGAAGTTGAGATGCACAATGACTCACTTGTGATCACTCTTCCTATACACAGATGGAACGTCACAAAGGTCCTCATTGATGGGGACAGCTCATTGAATGTATTATTTTATGAACCTTACCTACGTATGGGTTTTACAGCTGAGAAAATGGATTCATCCACTTGCACAATATACGGTTTCAACGGAGCAGTCTCTAGACCAAAAGGAGAAATTGTCTTACATGTGCGCGCCGGACCCTTAATAACCAATACAAGGTTCTGCGTTGTGGAAGTACCTTCTCCATACAACGTAATCATGGGCAGTCTATGGGTCCATCGAACGCGAGGTACAACTTCAACATATCACCAGTACCTTCGATTCCCTACACCTATGGGTGAAATGGAAATCAAAGGTGACCAGCAAGACGCAAGGTTATGCAATCTAGCAGAGGTCAGACTCAACGAAGAAAGAGATGCTGCCAAACAACATGAAATAAAAAGACAAAAGGCGAACACCAAGGAAGTGAAGGACGAAGCCTTCTTAGTACCCGAAGCCACCTCAGTTCCGGAGACAAGCACCTCCGCCACTCCGGGGGAAACCATCTCTGCCAAATGAAAATTACAGAAATGCACTCCTCTACGACCTCGGAAGCAAAACTTCTCTCCAGTGGAACCAACAGAAAAAATAAACATCGGTACCAAGCAGGAACCAAAGATGATCAACATCGGAACTTTGCTAAAAGAAGACGAGGAGATGCAACTTCAAAGGTTACTACAGGACTACGCAGATGTCTTAGCATGGTCAATGTAAGACATGCCAGGAATTGACCCGAATTTGGTCTCCCACCATCTTCGGCTCAAACTGGAAATGCCACCATTCAAGCAACGTATCCGCAAGGTGGCAGATATCTACCAAGGAGCGGTAGAAAAGGAGTTGCAAAAGCTACTAACAGCAGGATTCATACGAGAAGTCAAGTATCCCACGTGGATATCCAATATGGTAATCGTACCTAAGAAGAACGGAGGCGTGCGAATCTGCATCGATTTTAGCAATCTCAACAAAGCTTGCCCCAAGGACAGCTACCCGCTGCCAAATATTGACCAACTGGTCAATGCAACCGAAGGTCACCAGAGGCTATCCTTCATGGATGGATACTCCGGTTACAACAAAATAGCCCTTGCAGAAGAAGACCAGGATCATATTGCGTTCTTTACCCTACGAGGCTTGTATTGCTATACAAGGATGCTTTTTGGACTAAAGAACGCGGAAGCAACATACCAACGATTGGTAGACAAAATATTCAAGCCATAAATAGGCAAGATACTGGAGGTCTATATGGACGATATGCTTGTCAAAAGCAAAGAGGCGAAAAATCACCTGTCATACCTAAGGGAAATATTCGAATCCATGAGAAACTTTCACATGAAGGTAAACCCGGAGAAATGCACGTTCGGAGTAACCTCAGGAAAATTCCTAGGATACTTAGTAACTAAGCGAGGAATAGAAGTGGACCCCGAAAGGGTCAGAGCAATAATGGAAATGCCATCTCCACAAACACTAAAAGGAGTACAAAAGCTAAATGGAATCTTAGCCTCCATGGGAAGATTCATAGCTAGATCATCGGATAAATGCGAAGCATTTTTCGATACACTAAGGAATGGAAGCAGGTTCATGTGGACCACGGAGTGTGAGCAAGCTTTCCATAAGATCAAGAAATACTTGGCTTCGGTCCCCATCCTACAGAAGCCGGAGCCAGGGGAAATTCTCACCTTGTACTTAGCAGCAACAAGCTACATTGTGAGTGCAGTATTGGTACGAGACCAAGGACAAGGAGAAAAGCCCATATACTACATCAGCAAGACACTTAGTTCAGCGGAGCGTAGCTACACCAAGGTGGAGTAGCTTATATATGCCTTAGTAGTGGCAACACAAAAACTAAAGATATATTTTGACGCACATACCACCTGAGTCTTCACGAAGGCTCAGATAGGTCAAATCCTTGACAGCACGGAAAAGATTGGAAGGGTGGAAAAATGGAATGCCATGATCAAATAGTTCCACATCATATTTGAAACAAGGAAGGCTGAGAAATCGAAAGTCTTAGCAGACTTTCTGGCGGACCTACCTCTCAGCGACGAAGCAGAGATAGACGATATCCCAGGAATGGAGGAAGACAAGCAAGATCTGGAGGACCTGTTAGAACATCAGAACTCACGAAGATGAGAAATATTCATAGATGGCTCCATAATTACATGGTGTTTCCTTCACATCAAGGAAATAATATAAAATTGGGAAAGGTGTCGTGGGACCGTGTCTACTAGCCGGACGGCTATGCCCTAGTCACGGCCGGTCCCACACCTCATGATTCCTCATTATTTTATTATTATTTCCCTAATCTCATGAAAACTCCTTAATCTCATGGTATTTCCTTCAAACCATGAAAAAATAATATAAAATTACGGAAACTCGTGGGACCGGTCCCTAGCCGGCCGGTCCCACACGCCCTTTATTTTATTATTATTATTTTTATGTTTCCTTAATCCCATGAAATTCCTTGATTTCATGGTATTTCCTTCAAATTATGAAAATTCCTTCAATCATGGAAATAATACATAAAATTAGGGAAAACTCACGGGACCGGGGCCTAGCCGGCCGACCATGCCCAAGCCGGTCCCACACACCCTTATTTTATTATTATTATATTATTTGTTTCCTTCATATCATAGAAACTCTTTCACTTCAAGGAAAATTCCTTTATTTCAACAACCTCTTTGGTTTCATGATATTTTCATAAAGTCATGAAAAATATAATAAAATTAGGAAAAATGCTATGGGATCGGGCTCATTGGTTGGCCGGCCATGCCTTAGCCGTAGCCGGTCCCACACTTCATGATTCCTTCATTTTATTATTATTTTCCTTTATCTCATGAAGTTTTTCTCAGTTTCAGCAAAAATCCCTGACTTCTTCATATTTTCCAAAATGATTGCTCAAACGCACATCAGAAAATATCAAAATTCTCAGGACCGAGACACGAACACTTTGGTGACTCGAGCATATTACCTTGACCGACCAAGGTTGGCTCCTTGGCTTGCAAGAGGTCGGTCCCACATATTTCCATCATTTGACCTAATTTGTTCATATTAGGTTCAAACTCTTCCAAATAATTTTGGGGATTTCATAAAATGATCGTCATTCGATCATGTGACCACCCAGGGGCCGGTTTCATGACCCCTTGGTCGACCCCTCATCCCGTCATAATTAATTAGGTTTTATCACCTAAGGCTCAGACGAGCATTATTTTAATAAATGATTAAACCGGCATTTAATCATCCTTTCTTCATGTCTTCAAGGGACTTTGATATTTTGCTCACTGGAGCATCTGGGCGCTATATGGTTGATTCATCATCCCATGTATCCGTTCCCTCCTTCCTTCCATGGTAAATTTTCAATAAACCATCAATTGATCGAATTAGGGTTTTGAATCCAAGGTTCATAATCCCAGATTCAAACGCTGATAATTTTACGTTGATTTCATGATCAAAATTTTATTAATTATACTCGGTCCAGTAGCCAGTATCTTAATTTAATATTTTATCTGGTCACGCTACCAATTATTCATCAAACGAGCAACATTTTCTCAGATGAGAAATATTTGCTCAAACCAAAGAATATTGGTTCAACTCTCAATATTCGACAATTCATCGAATGAGCAATATTTGCTCACCTTAACTATCGACGTTTACTTGAGAATTATACCTCTGTCTCAACAGACATATTCAATTCATGAGATTCAGAACATTTGCAAATCATGTTCAATTCAGCAATTCATGGACTCATCGTCCCATGAAGTCATGAAGTCAGCAACTGACTAACTAAATACATGTATGCCTTGCAGACTCCAAAATCACGAGACATCAATCGTGTCACATTGGGGGATATTAACTAGGGTTTTGTTTTGGCGGTCTACGACACATGTGTTCATACACACGATGAGAATGTGATCAAGTCGTGTAATCAGTTGAAGGAGTCAACAAAGTAGTGGATGGAAAATCGACCAAGCCTCCGCACGTTGAGCAACTGGTTTTAACATACAATTTCCATTTCTCCACTCTTTGATTCCATCAACTGTCACACTTCATGGGATCATAGTGTTTACAATTCTAGCAATATAAATAAGTCTCTGAATCATGATTGAAGAATAAGACAATCTTACGTCAAATAGACAACACGAGATTAACAACTCAACGTATGAGAAAAATCAATCATTCAGAACTTATCTTATTTTCAGAATACACAACACACCTACAATCTTCGATCACCATTGATCTCACACATTTCTCAGCTTCCCTCCTACAGATCGACCCATCCTCTCTTGTGACCTAATTTACTCTGGAACGTCCATTGTCTTGGTTTAGGCCGGAGTACTACAGATTGATCTCTCGAATTCAAAGCACTCCCTTCTTGCAGTGCATCTGTGTGAGGTTTGACAGTTCGCTCGGTTCAAGGAGTTTCCTCCGCACGGTCGTCTCCTCAATTCCGTAAAAACCGGAAACTCGTTTTGCCCCATCTACAGATTGGCGACCACAGTGGGAGATCATTCTCTCGGTTGCAATCTCAATTCTCACAAAGATGGTTGATCTTAGGTCAGGTTCAGTTACGAATCCTAACACAAACAATGCTAGCACTAGAAACAACAGTGGTGATGCTCCGGTCGATCCTACTCCCAACATTGGTGCTACTAATACCACCCCTCCTCAAGCCAATACTGGAAACAATCCTCTTTTCGGGCGGTCTCCTAAGGAAATCATAAGGGATCCACCTACCATAACTGATCTCATGAAGATTCAAGAGACTCTTGCCAAGAATCAGATAGAGATGGATACGACACTGAAAGATCTATGTTCTCATCTCAAGAATCTCACAGACAAGCTGTCACCTGAGCAAACTAATACCCAGCGTCAGAAAGAGAAGGAGAAAGGAAAAGCAAAGGAAACATCCTCAGCTGTCGATCCTGACGCCTCTCCAATTGATATGCTAGATGATGATGAAGCCTGCAAAACTACATACACCCCACCATCGAAGGAACCATCCAATTTCATCACCCGTGAAGACCTGGAACGCCTTTTGGAGGATCGTGGAAAGGACAAGACACCTTCTATCCACCATCACCAACCTACATACCCTACTGCTACGCAAAATATTCCTCTACCAAAAGGTTACACATCTTCAACATTCACCCTTTATGATGGAACGGGCAATGCTCGAGAACACGTTTCTCGATTTCTGGAAGCGTTGGGTGAACATGAACACAACCATATTGTCCGTCTGAAGGAATTTTCAAAGTATCTGAAAGGCCGGGCATACACCTGGTACAACAACATCGCACCAGGAAGTATCAAAAATTGGGGAGAAATGATTAATGCTTTCTACATAAAGTATTTCTTCATCTCAGAACAAATTACCCTCTCTGATCTCGGAAGGATGTTTCAAAGGAGTAACGAACATCCTAACGATTATGTGAAAAGGTTCAGAGTTCAAGCCTTGGATTGCCAAGATCCAAACGTCACAGAGCAGCAACTCGTGGACTTGTGCATCAACGAAATGATTCCAGTCTACAAAGCTTTATTGGAAAATCTCAGGTTCCAAACTTTCTCATAACTTCATGAAGCGGCCAAGAGATCAGCAACTACTGCACCTGCTTTATTGGATAGAGCCAAGACTACCAAAGCTGAAGAGCCACGATAGACTCGAGGTAGCAGACGTTTAATCAACAAACAGTGCAATCTCCAACCTTCCACAAATGTTGTTACGGAAGGGAGCAAACGAAAGGATGAGCCGCAGCGCAAACATACTTCCTTAACTCCTTCGAAGGGCGGAAAAAGGGTAATACGCAAGTTCCTGCTCAACATACAGAAGTTGATCTAGAGGCACTCGATTTTCCCTGCTCCATTGAAGAGGTTATTGAACTTCTAGATGCCTGGGTTCAAGATGGCACAATCAAACTTCCATATGTCAAGAAAGAACCAACTGAAGAGGCCATGGAAAATCCTCGTTACTGTCGCTTTCATAGGTTCGTCAACCATCCCACAAGTGATTGCAGATCTTTGAAGCGCATATTTAAGGAAAAGATCGAATCAGGAGAACTCAACTTGGGGACTGAAGGAGTACACAGAGATCCTCTCCCAGTCAGAACCTTCACCTTGTCTTAACCTCCTGTGAAGGAAGCAGTTCAGTCCTTAATCGAGCAGGTCTGCGAATTGCTATACCTATAAAAGGCTCAAAGGGGAGATATATTTGCTGCACTGAATCACATCTTATCACGGAAACGTTTGTTGATTCAAGATACATTTCCTGAATCGCCTTCAACAACAACAGACGAAGAAATGTACGACTGGGGACTTCTCACCACACTCTATCTCAAGGGAAACGAGTTCAAACGAGCATTGATTGATGTTGGCACTACTGTCAATGTTATCCCTCTGAAAACTCTCAGAGCTGCTGGTATCACACGACAAGAATTCATTCATGCTCCAGTGACAATCACAGATCATGAAGGAACACCCAGAGATGCTTATGGCCACATTACTCTCAAGGTGAACATTAACTCAGCCTGGACAGAAACGAAATTTTACATAATCCGAGAGGATCCGGGATATGATATGATTCTTGGACGTACATGGATTCATGATGGAAAGGTAACCCCAACACCTTCAATTGCACATTTCTCTGTTGAATAAACCTCTGATTTGGAAGAAGAAAAAGAATATATTTCACCATTCGAATATCTGAAAAAAGTCAAAGCCCTGACAGAGCTAACACAAAAGCCTGAGGAAAATGCAAATGCTTTCAGCAAAAGATTCCATAATCAGGCAAGTCTTATTCCTCCTCATGTGTCGATGTCATCAGTTTTCAAATATGCTTATTTGGTACGAGGGCTTTACTCCACCAATAACTTAGCCATTGCGAAATGCTATGAGTGGATAACCTCGCCTCATCAATATTTCACCAAATGGTTAAATTCAGAGCTTCTTCAAATTGAGCATACCATCACAAAGTTTATTGCTGAAGACATGGCCAAGCATGACAAACAGTATCTCAAATATTCTCCTCTGCATGAGTGTCCATACATACCACAGCCATGAAACTCCAATACACGAGGAATTCCGAATCAACAGAAGATATTCAGAGCACGGACGGTCAAGCCTAACAAATTTTAGGAAGGAGATTTAGTTCTCAAGTAAGATAAGCGTAATTCCCATTCTGCAAAAAATTCCAACTGGGAAGGACCCTTCATGATCTCGAAGTCTGTTGCTGGTGGATACTACAGATTGATCAATATGGACAGCAAGGAAGTGTGGCCGTGATACATGAGAATTGGCTCAAGGCCTTTGATGTCTAAGGTTTTGCATATTCGAGGTATTGGATGTTCAAGGCACGAACGTCCAAAATATTTGGCATTTAGAGTTTCCTTTCATTTTATTTCAATTCCTCCAAAATGTCTGCAATACTTGCATTCAGTAATTTATCAAAATTCAGTTTACTTAAAGAAAATCTCTATCAAACCCAAAGAAAAACCCTCAATCAGTTACTTATCCAAAACCAATCAAAACCAAAAATAAAACCTCACATCTCTCAGAATTTCAGAAGTTCAAGAGATTATGAAAAGAAATCAAAGAAAATCAGCAAAGAAAGACTTTTGCCACTCTGCATCCTTCAAGACTTGTAAAGCTGCCTTCTCTATGTTCATCTCTTCAGTCAGCCTGGAAATCTTGTCTTCCTTCTCCATCACAGCGTCATTAGGAAAGGGTATATTATTCTCACACGATTCCTTAATATCATTTAGCTTCTTACGAAGCCACTTCACGTTGAAGCCAAGTCTCTCAGAATTCTTCAATTGAACTCCTAATCAAAGAGTACATATGGAGTCACAGTATTTCTGTCCCTAGCGCATATATCACTTAAAACACGCAAGATAACACTTACTTGCATTGTTAAAGAATAAGCACGCTTTAGGTCTCTAGCAACGATGATGTGACCAAATTTCTTCCATATTTTCTCGTACAAGTCGGCATACCCAATTGGAACACTAAATCCACAAACTAGTTCGTGATATGGGAGTACTTCATCAAATAGAGAATCAAAAGAAATCCCTGCATTCGGGTATTCATGCACCACTATACGATTCTCGATCACTGAAGCAACTTCTACAGTCATGGAAACAGTTTCTTCAGTTTCTTCTATGCGTGGTTCAGCTTCTTTCGCCACTGAAGCAACAACAATTGAAGTCTCGGTATCCTCGAAAATGACATGCTCATGGCCTTGAAATTCAGAGATGGTTACTTCTTTATCAATAACCCCAGGTTTTCTCGTTTTATCATTATTGGCTCCTTCATTCTCAACTTCAGTATTTTGCACCTAATACGAAGATTACATGAGATTAGAGTCATCCAAATATGAAACCAAAGGAAATCGTTAACTCCAGCATAAAAATGTTCTAACATCATCAAGGGTATTCATTTTACATGCTAGACATTAACAAATAACATGGAAATCATAAAAACACGTTTTACGACAAGCTCGCCTGAGATGATTTTACACTGCCCTGTACAAAACGGCTAACTGGGAGCAATTAGTAAAGAATCAAGGGTTTATTTATATGTCATTCTATTTGTATGGATGTTATATACAACATATCAAAATTTCATAGCAATCGGATGAACGAGCAAAAACATGTGGTTCAAACATGAGACTACATGACAGCTGAAAATTTCCTGAAAGTCTCCTGGATGTTTACTGTTTCGTCGATTTCGACCCCTAAACATGTTCAAAACTTAAAAGGCTTCTTTTTTAAAGCTTGGAAATTTCCTGGGCATAAGGATACATATGTGGATCGCGAAAATTTGACACCAGACGAAGATTTTATGGCGTTTTTGCTAAAAGGATGAGTTCTGAATTTTCTGGTGACGTATTTTTGGCAAATTTTTTCATATATTCACATGCGTTCTCATTAATTCACTCATAAATAAACAAGTTTATGCTTCTATGGATAAAATTCAAGGTAAATCCTTACTTGGGTGACTTCTGAGGCGTTTAAAGAACCAGAATTGCTCGTATCAACATCAACAACATCATTATTTTCATTCGGTTTCGAGCTTTGGGAGTCTCCTTTATCACCATTCTCCAAACGAACATTACCGGTGCTCTCCACCTCCGTGGTGACATCCTCCTGGATATATTCTTAAATAATTAACATTTTTCTACAAAGCATCATGTTTGAATATACGAAGAAATACTTATGGCCTCTTCTTCATCAATCAAGTCAGAAACCGTCTGCACAACATAGAACTGAAGACCGTCAATACTCGATGGAGTAAAATTCTGCAACGGAATAGCAAACATTGGTTTTACGATCCTAATTGCACGGATAGGAAGAAGTCATAGAAAATATTATGTCGATAATTCACCAAAGAAATCACCTGGGGACTTTATGGTGTTAGGTAACATCTTATAATTCTTATTCCTGCCTTCTCTACCATGAATAGTTGCTTCAGTTTCCGATAGGTCTACATCGATTCGAGTTCTTACATTACGACAGTACTGTGGAAAATTTTGATGCAATAATCAAAATGCAATTATCATAATTTTATGAAGACTTCGTAAAGAATACTTACTTGTGAACATCCTGGAGATGTTTTCCGCTTATCACCACCAGGGAAATGCTTCAATCTTGGTCGAGTAGCAATCATCTCAACAGAAGGATGCTCCTTCACTAAAGGTTGATCAACTCCCACGAAATCAAGTAAACGCCTGATTTGTTGATCCCAAAAGTCTATGTAACCTGGATTTACATACGTGATTCTCTCACAGTTGGGGAACCAGAATTCACTTCCTTCCACATGTGTGCGGTCCAGACGGGTCATGAGTTGTTCAACTGAGGGTCTCCTTCTTCGAAAAGTCGGGACGCACTGATCCATACCCATTTTCCGAGCCGCCCTATCAATATTGTATTCTTCCACTAAGAATTCACCATGTATTATCGATATCAGATGACCAGGGGTACAACTCAACATAAAAGAGCTCTTTTCATCGTCCAAATCAACACCAGACTTCAAAGTCATGCTATCTTCAGTATTAAAAGTTGTCAACTGAGAAATATAAAGTGGAACTGACACCCATGGGCGGAAGTTGAATTTAGATTCACGGTCTAAGACGTCAACGAAGCGGGTTTTGAGTCGAGGTTGCTTCGTGGACCAGCGCATAATCCTAGCATTGGCGTTTTCAGAGAAAACATGGAGAGCATCAGCATTCAATCCTTTCAAGATGGTACATGGAATGGGTGCATAACTCTTGAAACACTCCCACATCAAATCTTGAAGAAATATTGTGTTGGCATAACATTCAATCTTCATAAAACCATTCGAGATACTGGAGTCTATAACCAAGGAGTCCAAGTTAAACTACAAAGAACCCAAGAACAAATTACCTATTGGGAGTTTCTCACCCTGAGCCATCTTAATCGCAAAGGGAATCACGAACGGCTTCAACAAATTTCCAGCATCTTCAAATACATCTCTGGACAACCATAAACACAAAAAAGGAGCAATAGATAACGTACCGTCAACAGGCCACTCCAAGGGAGTATCACTCGGCCACCAATATATTAACCAATGAGCATAGCAACCTTTGCTGCCGTATTCCTTATTTATCTTCTCCATTACGGCTGTAAAGATGTTGGAAATTGCAATTTCTTCTGATGAAGAAATACTTTCAGGAAAGTTACTCGTGATGGGTAGATGCAGCAAAGCAACTACATCCTCTAGAGTAATGGTGAACTCTCCCCATCTGCATATGAAAGAGTGAGTTGGAATACACCAACGAGAAAGTAGAGCTACTATACCTCGTGCATCGTGAAAATGAACAAATCTCCAGAAGCCTGTATAGCCCGTATCACTTGTGCGTCATGCAACTTGGCTCGAACACAAGGGAATCCTAGCATATACCTCGCCCATCCGGAAAACTTTTCTAAGGGCCGTCGTGAAAGCTTGAATTCAATGATTGATGCAGAAAAATATCCTCGTTCAAGACAGAACCGAATAGTCGCCTGAGGAGTCACCAATTTCTTCTGAGTAACCTCTCTGGGATTTATCAGAAGACGAAATGCTGAAGTTTTGAGATGCTTTTCAGGCCCTTGATCCACAAAGAATGCATCCTCCATATTCGGAACGTTCTTAATTCCAGGGGTCTCATCTTCACCAGTGGAAGTCTCATCCATGCATGAATCATCCTTAGAAGCATCATTTTCTATGAACGAATCCTCCCTGGAGGCATCATTATCTACACGTGTATCATCTCCGTATGCATCATTGGCTTGGGAATCAAACATCCTTGCAAGGTAGCTGTAACATACACACGATGCTCCGCTTCAGTATATCATTCATGCAAGATGCAAATATCAGTGGAATGAAGTAATTGAAAAAAAAATGCTCAAGCAGGCATCTGTTATTAAGGCTCATTTTTGTATTGATAATATATTGATAGACACATTTGTGTCCGATTTGTCTCGATTCTATATGTTGTTAGGGCTCATTTTTGTACTTCTTATGGTGTTTTATTTATTTGTAGGTATTTTTGGCCAATAAACATTTTTGGAAAAAATTGGCTCGAAAAGTTGTCGGAAAGCACCCGGAGGACATTTGTTATTCAGACTCTCACTTTCGATAAGGGGTAACCTAATTACTAAGGGGCGTCCCATTTCCAGGCAGTTGCTAATCGCACCCCTACTCTGGATAAGGGGCAACCATCTTCAACATTCAAAAATCAGTTTTTTGGCGGGAAAAAAGTGCAGTTAAAGAGCAGTTTTGGAAATCGTGATTTCAAGGAGTTTGAGGTCGAGTAAACCTTTGATTTTCATAGGATAGACTCCTTATGGGTCTAGGAATCTGATATGGGTGTTTAAATCGATTAGAATGGGCTCAATCGACGGATTTTTCTCACAACAAGAAAATATGGAAAGTCACGTGTGTGACCTTTTTTAGGGAATTTTAGAGATTAAAGCGCTGTAAACCTTCCCAAAGATTTGTATCTATCTAAGTAAGAGTTTAGAATAAAAAGGAAAGCTCAGAAACGTGTAGAAATCCTAAAACAAGAAATTTTCGCAACTTGGCCGTGAAGAGAAGGAAAGAGATTTTGGAAGATTTGGGAGAGATTTAATCGGTATTTTTGATATAAATAGATGTCTTGGGTCATATAGAAGAGGTGTCAAGAGTTTGGGAACCTAAGGAGAGCCAGAGAAGAAAAAATCAGAGCTTTACCAAACTCTGTTTCTGCTGCTGCTGCTGTTGAAGAAGAAGAACGCGAAGAACATTAACCCTCGGTAGACAGTCGCAGAAAAGTGTCGTTGTTTAACAGCTGAAGAACATTAAGCTGGTCAGGACAGTCTTATTCTAGGGTCTTAAAATCAGCGACAAAGCAACATTTTTTCTGTAACAGTTCCATTGTAACAGCTGTTTTGCAACACTAATACACTGTTGCAAACAGTCTGTGTTATTACTTTTCACTCTTTTAATCATATTTTGAGCAACAAACACATATTTTGAGATCATGATTAATATGAGGAGCTAAACCCCATTGCTGAGGCGATAGAGGAAGCTATTTTTCCAACAAAAAGTGGTACATTCTATTTTATCTTTTTATTTGCAGTAATTATATGATTATTTGCCTTGAAATATTATTGAATATGATTTTTATTTGAGTGATTGTGATCTATTTTGATGGAGTATGCTTAGTTTTAAGACTTTTGATGCCTCGTACTTGGTATTTACAATTATTACTTTTGAAAATCTACTTGTTGCAATATTTTAGAATCAAATTAAACAAGAGAATTGCATAAATATAAGTATTGGTTTAATCACTTTGAACTTGGAAAATAGTGGAATATTAGCCTCAGTGTTTCTTTTAGTATTGATATCATCTTTGATTGAGTTTTCTATAATTTTTAGTGAGTTTTCTATTTTAATATTAGAATTTAAGTCTAATTAATATCCTTCACAAGTCTGAGAATCGAACCACTTTTACCACTATCTACAAATCACATCAATTTTTGGCGCCGCCGACGCGGACTTGTTTTTAGGGTTTTAGATTTATTTATTTATTTATTTTTATTATTTTTGTCCTTTTTATGTTTTTGAGTATTTATCTTGTGTCTACAGGTTCTGGATCATAAAGAAAATTGAGCCAAGGAGTTTGGTGATTTCATAAAGACTTGGAGCTAAAGATTAAAGCAAAAAGAACAGAAAAGAAGACAATTTTATTTTAGACAATTTTAGTTTAGGGTTTGTTTATTTTATTTAAAAAAAAAATTGTATTAGGGTTTATTATTTTTGTAATTTTTCTTTATTTTTTTGGACTTTTGGACTTTGGGACATTTTTTTTATTACCCTACGGAAGGGTACTTTAAATATAAACTGTTTTTCAGAGAAGGAGGACAATTACGATATTGTCTCTGCACCTTGGGTTCGTACACTAGACATCGGAGTCAGTGGCCCGAGTCGACTACAACCGATTCATCCCCCGTCTGGAATGGGAGGTAAGATTCTAAACACTCGCGAATCCCCTGTCAGCGAGTTACTGGACTCCTTCGTATGCATATATGTTGAGGACTGAATACTGACATTTATTTTTCTAGTAAAGGGCAAGGCCTGGCCATACAAGTTAAGGGTTCGGATTTCATCGCCGTTCTCTTCTTGCCCGCTTTAGGAACACGTAACCTACGCGAACCTAAGCCTAAAATTTTGAATAGAACGAGACCGAAAGGGTAACGAGCTTAACAGGAAAGTCATTCGAAAAATATTGGTTACTCTTTTAAGCATAATTCGAAGTTCTTGACGGTTTATGTAAGTTGAATGCGTGACTGCGCCGCCATGTAATACCGGTGAAGCCTTGGGTATCAAAGTTCCACCGAGCTTCCCTCGCCTCTATTCAACTTACGTTAACTCGGATTGATTCCAGAGGGGTTCGCTTAAATTGTAACGAATTCCCGTTCGAAGGATTAGAAGATGGTATAGAAACAATCTAAGTGGAGCCATCATGCTTTTTGTTTTCCAGAAATCAATAGGTTTAATTTGGTTGAGTCGGCCTTGATCTGTGTTTGCTTACCCTTCCAATTTATAAAAATCTATTGTATGCCTGAACGTAAAAGAGACGCACTAGGTAGATTTGTTAAAGAGAAACCTAGTAGATCGAAGCGTCTCGATTACCTTAATCTAGAAAGTCCGGCTTTTGAAGAGTCTGTTTTTGAACGTTCTTTGACTGAGGAGAGAATCCTTGTTGCTCCGATAGCGCCAGAAATGGAAACTTTGAAAGCTTTGTTGAATACAACTAGGACTACCCGTCCTTCATGTATTAAGTTAGCTGAAACGGAGGCACCCTATGAACTGAAACCTGGGACCTTACAGATGCTCCCAATATTTTTAGGGAAAGAAAATGAAAACCCTTATTACCATGTTAGGGATTTTGAGGAAATTTGTAATACTCTAAGAATTAGAGGCTTTGATGATGATGCTTTGAAACTTAGGTTATTCCCATTTTCCCTGAAAGATAAGGCCAAGTCGTGGCTGTATAGTTTGGACCCCGAGTCAATTGAGACATATGAACAACTTACATCTGCCTTTTTTAATAAGTTTTTCCCTAGGCATAAAACATCGTCTATTAGGACGCAAAATATGCACATTTTCACAACAAGAGGGAGAATCTTTATATAGGTATTTGGAAAGGTTCAATGTTTTATTATCCCAGTGTCCTCATCATGGTTTAGAAAAGGTTAGGCTAGTTCAGATCCTTTATGAGGGTTTAGATTATTCCACAACGACCATGGTTGAGTCTCTATGCACTGGTGGATTTGAAAACCAAACTGTTGATGCGGCGATGGAATTTTTAATGAAATCGCCGAAAAACCCAGCAATGGGAAAATAGTAGGGCACCCCAGAAAATAATTATTTTAAGTAGAGGAAACGTTAATAGGGTAGAAGGAGGCTATGAATCAGATGCCAAAATTGCTGCTATAGCAAAAAGGTTAGAAGCCTTAGAAGTGGGCCAGGCTAGTGGTAGAGTGGAGCCTTTTTGGGAAGACCAGAATATTGAAGAGCAGGGCAATGCTCTTTATAATAACACTAAATTTGATAACCGTCAAAAGATTGACCCATATTCAGAAACCTATAATCCTGGTTGGAGAAACCATCCGAACCTTTCGTGGTCTAAGGGCCAAAGTCAAGGTCAGTTTAATAATTCTAATGCTCCCCCAGGTTTTTGCTATACTAAGAATCCTTCAGGACTAGCTCAGTTTCAGAATCAGTCAGATAAGAAAATCCTAAGTTTAGAGGAATCTCTCGCCTTGTTAACTCAGAAATTGCAAAATTCCAGTTATCCGTAGAACAGAGTCTACAAGCTAGTAACAGGATATGACAAGAAAATAGTCAGGCTATTTCCGAGTTAAAAACCCAGGTTGGTCTGATAAGTGATTCTTTGAGAGAAAAAGGTAAGTTTCCTAGTCAAATACAACCCAACCCTAGAGGAGTTCATGAATTAGGAGTTCAGGACCAGTAGCTGAAGAGACTGATGAAGTTTCTGATGATGTGAATTCGGTTCCTGAAAGGTCTGATTTTAGGCCTAGAGCCCCATTTCCTCAGCCATTAGTACCAACAAAGAAAGAATCGAACTTTAATGACATAGTGGAGGTTTTTAAGCAAGTTACCATAAACCTTCCCTTATTAGATGCAATTAGGAAAATTCTTGCTTATGCCAAGTTCCTTAAGGATATGTGTACGCGAAAGCGAAAACTTAGCGTCCATAAGAAAGCCTTTTTAGCTAGTCACGTAAGTTCAATCATTCAAAACACCACAACTCCAAAGTACAAAGACCCAGGTTCTCCTACCATTGCTTGCACAATAGGTAACTTCCGGGTAGAAAAAGCTTTACTTGACTTAGGAGCCAGTGTGAACTTACTGCCATTCCATGTATACTCACAGCTAGGACTTGGTGAAATGAAACCTACTTAGATGACACTGCAGTTAGCTGATAGGTCTGTTAAAATCCCTCGAGGTGTTATCGAGGATGTTCTTATTGAGGTCGACAAGTTTATTTATCCAGTGGATTTCGTGGTCCTAGATACCCAACTTGTCCCTGACCCAGAGAACCAGATACCTGTGATTTTAGGTCACCCATTTTTAGCTACGTCTAATGCGATCATCAACTGTCGAAATGGTGTGATGAGTTTATCTTTTGGCAATATGACTATGGAGATGAACATTTTTAATGTCAGTAAGAAACCTCATGAGCTAGATGACACATGTGTTGAGGAGGTGAACATGATATAAACCTTAGTTCAGGAGTCATTACCAAACATCTTGTCTGAAGACCCATTAGAAAGTTGTCTATCCCATTTTGGTTTAGATTTTGACGACGATAACACTATTGAACAGGTGAATGCTCTATTAGATTCTACCCCTGTGTTAGACACTGATAGATGAAAATCTAGGTTCGAACCGTTACCAGTTTCTGAGACTACCCTAATTCCTTCTTTAGAAGAACCCCCAAAGTTGGACCTTAAACCGCTACCCGATACTCTAAAGTATGTGTTTTTAGGCCCATCTGGGACTTTACCTGTGACTGTAGCTTCCAATTTGGATAGTGATGAGGAAAGTAGGCTAGTAAATGTACTTCAAGACAATAAGGAAGCTTTAGGGTGGACTATAGCAGACATTAAGGGTATAAGTCCTACTGTGTGTATGCATCAGATTCATTTAGAGGAAGACTCCAAACCTTCTATGGAGATGCAACGTCGACTGAACCCTAACATGAAAGAGGTAGTTCGAAAAGAGATGCTTAAGTTGTTAGATGCGGGTATTATTTACCCAATTTCAGACAGTAAGTGGGTCAGCCCTGTTCAGGTTGTCCCCAAGAAATCAGGTATCACTGTAGTCCAGAATGATAATAATGAATTAATCCCAACCCGAGTGACCACGGGATGGCGTGTGTGTATTGACTATAGGAAATTGAACAAAGTCACAAGGAAGGATCACTTTCCCCTTCCTTTTATCGACCAAATGCTAGAGCGATTAGCTGGACATAGTCACTATTGCTTCTTAGATGGATACTCTGGTTATAATCAGATCGTTATTGCCCCAGAAGACCAAGAGAAAACCACTTTTACCTGTCTCTTTGGTACCTTTGCGTATATACGCATGCCTTTCGGGCTATGTAATGCCCCTGCAACTTTTCAGCGTTGTATGATGAACATATTTTCTGATATGGTAGAACGGTTCTTAGAGGTCTTTATGGATGACTTTTCAGTGTTTGCTTCATCTTTTGATGAGTGCTTGCGTCATTTGACATTAGTGTTGACTAGGTGTAAGGAAAAAAAATTAGTGCTTAATTGGGAAAAATGCCATTTCATGGTTAAATCAGGAATTGTATTAGGGCACATCGTCTCTTCGAAGGGTATAGAGGTAGACAAAGCCAAAGTTGACCTTATTAAGACTTTACAGGTCCAAAAAACCGTAAAATATATTAGGTCATTCCTAGGGCATGCAGGTTTTTACCGTCGATTCATTAAGGATTTTAGCTTGATTTCTAGACCTCTTTGCAATTTGCTTGCAAAAGATGTTAAGTTTGTATTTGATGATGCTTGTTTAGAGGCTTTTGAGAAGCTTAAAACTTTACTCACTACTGCCCCGATAGTCCAGGCACCTAACTGGAACCTACCCTTTGAGATTATGTGTGATTCTTCATGTTATGCTATAGGCGTCGTTTTAGGAAAACGAGAAAACAAATTACTTCATGTGATTTATTATGCTAGCAAAACTCTGAATGATGCCCAAATGAACTACACAACTACCGAGAAGGAACTTTTAGCCATTGTGTTTGCCTTGGATAAGTTTAGCTCCTACCTATTAGGTTCTAAGATCATAATCTATACAGATCATGCTTCTTTAAAATACCTTTTATCTAAGAAGGATACCAAACCTAGTTTGATTAGATGGATCCTACTGTTACAGGAATTTTCCCCGGACATTAGAGACAAAAAGGGTGCAGAAAATGTAGTAACAGATCACTTGTCTAGACTAGTTGTTAGTTCCCCTAGTGATTCCCTTCCTATAATGGATAGCTTTCCTGATGAACAATTATTCTCTGTTTCCCAATCACCTTGGTATGCAAATATAGTGAATTATCTTGTCACTGGTCGAACCCCTCAACATTTGGGTAAGCAAGATCGTTCTAGGTTTTTAGCCGAGGTTAAGCATTTCTTTTGGGACGATCCTTATCTGTTTAAGTATTGTCCGAACCAGATTATTAGGAGATGTGTATCTGAGAATGACCAGTCTAGTATTATCTCCTTTTGCCATGAACATGCATGTGGGGGTCATTTTAGTGCTAAGAAGACTGCTTCTAAGATTTTGCAGTGTGTATTTTACTGGCCTTTGTTGTTTAAAGATTCCCATAGTCATTGTGTTTCTTGTGAGCGTTTCCAGAAGTTAGGAACCATTTCCCGTAGAAATATGATACCTTTGAACCCTATTTTAGTGATTGAGGTCTTTGATGTGTGGGGCATTGATTTTATGGGCCCATTTCCTATTTCGTTTGGTTATCTTTACATACTTGTCGCTGTAGACTATGTGTCTAAGTGGGTTGAGGCGGTTCCGTGTAGAACGAATGACCACAGGGTCGTAGTCCAGTTTTTGAAAGAGAATATACTTACACGTTTTGGTACGCCGCGAGCTATAATTAGTGATGGAGGTTCACACTTTTGTCATAAACCGTTTTCTCTTTTAATGAAACAATACGGTATTACCCATAAAGTAGCAACCCCATATCACCCTCAGACTAGTGGTCAGGTAGAGGTTTCCAATAGGAAAATTAAACGTATTCTAGAGAAAACAGTTAATCCAAATAGTAAAAACTGGTCGTCGAGACTTACTGATGCCTTATGGGCTTACCGTACTGCTTTTAAGACACCCATTGGAATGTCACCTTATCGTTTAGTGTTTGGCAAGGCATGTCACCTGCCTGTTGAGTTAGAGCATCGAGCCTATTGGGCTATTAAGAACTTAAACTTTTCACTTGACAAGGCAGGAGCTCAAAGAAAGCTCCAGCTCAATGAGTTGGAGGAGATTCGTAGAGATGCATACGATAGTGCTAAGGAGTATAAGAACAAAATGAAACTTGTGCATGATAGGAATATTTTACGAAAGTCATTTTCTCCAGGTCAAAAATTTCTTCTGTATGACACTCATTTGCATCTATTCCCTGGGAAGTTGCGGTCTCGGTGGACCGGTCCTTTTGTGGTCCGTACTGTTTTTCCTCATGGCGCTGTTGAGATTGAGACACCAGATGGTAGTAGTTCTTCGAAGGTTAACGGTCAGCGATTGAAGCCCTTTTTAGAGCCTTTTCCTACAGGTGATTGTGAGGAGGTCCCTCTGGAGGACCCTGTTTACCTTGATTGACCATCGAGGCGATTTTGTATGTTGTATAATATTTTTGTAGGTTTTTGGTTACACTTCACCCAGGTACTATCTTTCCGACTTCTCTCTTTACTATTTCCTCTTGTTACTTATAGTTTTGGTACTGTTCTTTGATTAGAAACATTGAGGACAATGTTAGATTTAAGTTTGGGGGTGGGGTAGAACTTTTTGTTACCTTTTTCGTTGCAATAAATAAACTCCGGAGCCTAGAAATTTATCCCTATTAAGGATGACACTAACCAATCTAAGTGGATGGAAGAATTTTGGTTGTAGGAGTTGAGGAACCAATCTGACTAGATGGCAACATCTAAAGAGTCTATTCATAAAAGCACAGAGCTTAGGTGTTAGAAATAACATGATAGTTTCACCATATCTCGTTGAGTCCTTTTCACTTCTGTTTTTATTTTGTTTTGTTTTTAAACTATGTTTCTCTAGGTGATTAGGTGGGGCTCACGATTCAAGTTGTTACCAATGCTAGGGTGAATTAGAGTGATTGAGATGCAAAAAAAAATGTAGAAAAAAAAAGAGTTGAAAAAAAATGTAGAAAAAAAAAGAAGAAGAAAAAGAGACCAGACCATCAGACCAACTGGAATAAATTCAATAAAGTCGACCACTGGAACCCTTGTATATGCCAGTTGTGTTGACCTAGAGTTAGGATTATCAATCACTAGTTCCCTTGTATATGCCAGTGTGTTGATATTAGTCATACTAGTATCTCAGTCCATTAGGATAGGTTCATTTTGGCGGAGGCCTTCAGACAGATATGAGAAACACCGTTCACCTAGTAAACATCAAAACCATCTATGTTTTTCTATATCCATCTTCTTGATCTATCCATGTGATTAGTTTTGACTCCGGATATTGATGTCCATAGTGAGACTATCTGAGTAGAGCTCTGTCACTTCATATGAATTTTAGTATGCTTGAGTGCAAACTCGTGTACAACAATTGGAATTTCGCATCAGGGTACTTCCTCCTGTAGTCAATAAGTATGCCAACCAAGGAGATTCTTTAGTGCCTTCCAAGGTTCTGTGTAGATAGCCAGGGTCTGGAGTAAAAAGGTTTTGTGGGTATACCTCTGGTAAGCCCTCCGGAGACAACACTCCGTCACTAGGGACACCTAGGGGTTTAAAGGCTTATTTCATACGCTAAATGCAATCGACGATGCCTGCGACAGTGAGTTAGGATTTTATTTAAATTTTATTTTTGCTCGAGGACTAGCAAATAATAGGTTTGGGGGTATTTGATAGACACATTTTTGTGTCCGATTTGTCTCGATTCTATATGTTGTTAGGGATTATTTTTTTACTTATTATGGTGTTTTGTTTATTGTAGGTATTTTTGGCCAATAAACATTTTTGGAAAAAATTGGCTCGAAAAGTTGTCGGAAAGCACCCGGAGGACATTTGTTATTCGGACTCTCACTTTGGATAAGGGGTAACCTAATTACTAAGGGGCATCTCATTTCCAGGCAGTTGCTAATCGCACCTCTACTCTGGATAAGAAGAAACCATCTTCAACATTCAAAAATCAGGTTTTTGGCGGGAAAAAAGTGCAGTTAAAGAGTAGTTTTGGCAATCGTGATTTGAAGGAGTTTGAGGTCGATTAAACCTCTGATTTTCATAGGATAGACTCCTTATGGGTCTAGGAATCTGATATGGGTGTTTAAATCGATTAGAATGGGCTCAACCGACGGATTTTTCTCACAACAAGAAAATATGGAAAGTCACGTGTGTGACCTATTTTAGGGAATTTTAGAGAGATTAAAGCGCTGTAAACCTTCCCAAAGATTTGTATCTATCTAAAGAAGAGTTTAGAATAAAAAGGAAAGCTCGGAAACGCGTAGAAATCCTAAAACAAGAAATTGTCGCAACTTGGCCGTGAAGAGAAGGAAAGAGATTTTGGAAGATTTGGAGAGATTTAATCGGTATTTTTGATATAAATAGATGTCTTGGGTCATATAGAAGAGGTGTCGAGAGTTTGGGAACCTAAGGAGAGCCAGAGAAGAAGAAATCAGAGCTTTACCAAACTCTGTTTCTGCTGCTGCTGCTGTTGAAGAAGAAGAACGCGAAGAACATTGACGCTCGGTAGACAGTCGCAGAAAAGTTCGCTGTTTAACAGCTGAAGAACATTAAGCTGTTCAGGGAAATCTTATTCTAGGGTCTTAAAATCAGCGACAAAGCAACAGTTTTTCTGTAACAGTTCCATTGTAACAGCTGTTTTGCAACACCAATACATTGTTGCAAACAGTCTGTGTTATTACTTTTCACTCTTTTAATCATCTTTTGAGCAACAACCACATATTTTGAGATCATGATTAATATGAGGAGCTAAACCCCATTGCTGAGGCGATAGAGGAAGCTATTTTTCCAAAAAAAAGTGGTATATTCTATTTTATCTTTTTATTTGCAATAATTATATGATTATTTGCCTTGAAATATTGTTGAATATGATTTTTATTTGAGTGATTGTGATTTATTTTGATGGAGTATGCTTAGTTTTAAGACTTTTGATGCTTCATACTTGGTATTTACAATTATTACTTTTGAAAATCTACTTGTTGCAATATTTTAGAATCAAATTAAACAAGAGAATTGCATAAATATAAGTATTGGTTTAATCACTTTGAACTTGGAAAATAGTGGAATCTTAGTCTCACTGTTTCTTTTAGTATTGATATCATCTTTGATTGAGTTTGCTATAATTTTTAATGGGTTTTCTATTTTAATATTAGAATTTAAGTCTAATTAATATCCTTCACAAGTCTGAGAATCGAACCACTATCTACAAATCACATCATATATATATTTACAAATATATATAAAAAAACGTGATTAACTCACGTAAATAAAAACAAAATTTATTTATGGAAATAAAATTTATGGACATTCCATGGTCTCATCAAAAAAAAATCCATGAACAGTCCATGGTTTTATAAAAAAAATCTTTTCCTTCGTACTATCATTTGCCTTCAAAACGAGGATTTATTTCGATTTTTGTGAAGGTTCACATATTTCAAGATAAAGTTTTGATTTCCATTAAAGCTCATAAACAAAATTTTATCACTGGACACAGGTCTATATATAACAAAAAATCTCTCTTCTAAGTCAGGGATTATTACTAGTTTCTAAAACTAATGATCGAACGAACATACGTTTTCTAAAGCAAGGGTTTTCAACAAAACTCACACTCATATACGCACATATATATAATATCAACATGAAAATCTCAAGAACAGACTATAAACTTCAGAAGAATTTTTTTTTTTTGCTTACCTGGTCGGTCTCGGCTGGAAGTTGGTCGGACATTAACGGCGACGGACGGTGGCCGACAGTGATGATCCCGGCGAATTTTTTTTCTCTTCTTCTCTGCTTGGACGTGAGGAGGATGAAGATATGAAGGTGGTGGTCAGTCGTATGGGAGAAATAAGAAAAAAAAGGGACTAATTCCCTTTTATATCAAATTTTATTTCCAAAACCTAATCTCACAGGGATTTCCTTATTGGGCCCGACCCGTGAATCCTAAAACGACCAAGGTCCCATCATCAAAATCAGAGGTTCAACACCAACTTATGCTCATTAGACGATATTCTACCATGAAAATCGGGCATTCATTCAAGCCGTGGTTTGCTCGAACTATCAAAAATCTGGAAACGCCTTATCTTACGACTAAGTTCAATTGCTTATATTGTTTATAACTGGAAAATCACCATTCAATGCTGACTGAGGAACATGATTGTCCCTCACTAAGCAGTGGACTTAATGTAGATGGTAGATTTTCTACAAAGGCTAAAATCATAAACCCATAATTATACGGACTTCTAATCCAGCAATCAGACGAGTATTGAGGCTTATGTCTTTCACCAAATCTCTGACTGAGAATACTGTCTCTCAGAGTATATGCAGATATGTAGTCTCTCAGCTGAGGCAACGACATATCTCATGAATACTGAGCAATTTCAGTAATTACTTCTATATAGAATCGCAAGATTAGACGGCTCCTAGACAGCTTTTCTGCTAGTATAGAGCAATAACGTCTTCAGGATGTAACAATGTCATATCACTCGATCCTTCCTGAATAATTAATGCTCCTAGACGATCGTACTAGTATAGAGCCATCAATTAATTATTCCTAAGTTATTAGATTCATTCACTGTATCCTTGAAAAATATTCAATGTTTTTCATAATATTTCGTTACTTCAATTCATGGTCCTTCTCAGCAGAATTCCATGGGTTAGTAATAAATATTCAACACACGGGCATCTGAGCTACCTTCGAGTAAGCCCCGACCAAAATGATGCAAGTGTACTAAACAATAATGCACTGACGAGCACATGAATGC
Organism: Papaver somniferum; assembly: GCF_003573695.1. NCBI lineage: Eukaryota > Viridiplantae > Streptophyta > Magnoliopsida > Ranunculales > Papaveraceae > Papaver > Papaver somniferum. Next base: position 160,646,541 of record NC_039361.1, read on the forward strand.
ACGAACGAGCATTTCAAAATACGACGGAACGATAAACTTATGCAAAATAGGAAGGAAAATAATAAATAATAAAATATAAATCAAGGCGTTGGGGGTCGTGTCGTGGCCTAATTGTATATTTTATCATATTTTTTACTATTTTCCTTGATCTCATGAAAATCCCTTCATTTGAACAAATATCCTTCGTTTTAAGGAAACTCCTCAGTTCCATGGTGTTTCCTTCGCATCAAAGAAATAATATAAAATTAGGAAAGGTGTTGTGGGACCGTGTCTACTAGCCAGCCGGCTATGCCCTAGTCACGGCCGGTCCCACACCTCATGATTCCTCATTATTTTAATATTATTTTCCTAATCTCATGAAAACTCCTTAATCTCATGGTATTTCCTTCAAACCATGAAAAAATAATATAAAATTAGGGAAACTCGTGGGACCGGTCCCTAGCCGGCTGGTCATGCCCTAGCCGGTCCCACACGCCCTTTATTTTATTATTATTTTTTTTATGTTTCCTTGATCCCATGAAATTCCTTGATTTGATGGTATTTCCTTCAATATGAAAATTCCTTCAAATCTTGGAAATACTTCATAAAATTAGGGAAAACTCACAGGACCGGGCCCTAACCGGCCGACCATGCCCAAGCCGGTCCCATACGGCCTTATTTTATTATTATTATATTATTTGTTTCCTTCATCTCATGAAAACTCTTTCACTTCAAGGAAAATTCCTTTATTTCAACAAACTCTTTGGTTTCATGATATTTTCATAAAATCATGAAAAATATAATAAATTTAGGAAAAATGCTATGGGATCGGGTTCATTGGCCGGCCGGCCATGCCTTAGCCGTAGCCGGTCCCACACTTCATGATTCCTTTATTTTATTATTATTTTCCTTCATCTCATGAAGTTTTTCTCAGTTTCAACAAAAATCCCTGACTTCTTCATATTTTCCAAAATGATTGCTCAAACGCACATCAGAAAATATCAAACTTCTCAAGACTGAGACACGACCACTTTGGTGACTCGAGCATATTACCTTGACCGACAAGGTTGGATCTTTGGCTTGCAAGAGGCCGGTCCCATATATTTTCATCATTTGACCTAATTTGTTCATATTAGGTTCAAACTCTTCCAAATAATTTTGGGGATTTCATAAAATGATCGTCATTCGATCATGTGACCACCCAGGGGACGGTTTCATGACCCCTTGGTCGGCCCCTCATCCCGTCATAATTAATTAGGTTTTATCACCTAAGGCTCAGACGAGCATTATTTTAATAAACAGTTAAACCATCATTTAATCATCATTTCTTCAATGTCTTCAAGGGACTTTGATATTTTGCTCACTGGAGCATCTGGGCGCTACATGGTTGATTCATCATACCATGTAGCCGATCCCTCCTTCATTCCATGGTTAATTTTCAATAAACCATCAACTGATCGAATTAGGGTTTTGAGTCCAAGGTTCATAATCCCAGATTAAAACGCTAATAATTTTACATTGATCTCATGATCAACATTTTATTAATTATACTCGGTCCAGTGGCCTGTATCTTAATTTAATTTTTTATCTGGTCGCGCTACCAATTATTCATCAAACGAGCATCATTTGCTCAGATGATAAATATTTGCTCAAACCAAGGAATATTGGTTCAACTCTCAATATTCTACAATTCATCGAATGAGCAATATTTGCCCACCTTAACTATCGACGTTTACTTGAGAATTATACCTCTGTCTTAACATACATGTTCAATTCATGAGATTCAGAATATTTACAAATCATGTTCAACTCAGCAATACATGGACTCATCGTCCCATGAAGTCAGCAACTGACTAACTAAATACACGCCTGCCTTGCAGACTCCACAATCATGAGACATCAATCGTGTCACATTGGGGGTTATTAACTAGGGTTTTGGTATGGCGGTCTACGGCACGTGTGTTCATGCACACTATGAGAACGTGAGAAAGTCGTGCAATCAGTTGAAGAAGTTAACAAAATAGTGGACGGAAAATCGACCAAGCGTCCGCACGTTGAGCAACTGGTTTTAACACACGATTTTCATTTCTCAACTCTTTGATTCCATCAACTGTCACAATTCATGGGATCATGGTGTTTAAAATTCTAGCAATATAAATAAGTCTCTGAATCATGATTGAAGAACAAGACAATCTTACGTCAAACAGAAAACACGATATTAACAACTCAACGTCTAAGCAAATTCAATCATTCAGAACTTATCTTATTTTCAGAATACACAACACACCTACAATCTTCGATCACCATTGATCTCACACATTTCTCAGCTTCCCTCCTACAGATCGACCCATCCTCCCTTGTGACCGAATTTACTCTGGAACGGCCATTGTCTTGGTTTAGGCCGGAGTACTACAGATTGATATCTCGAATTTAAAGCACTCCCTTCTTGCAGTGCATATATGTGAGGTTTGACAGTTCGCTCGGTTCAAGGAGTTTCCTCTGCACGGTCGTCTCCTCAATTCCGTAAAAACCAGCAACTCGTTTTTTCCCATCTACACCGTGGCATGGCAGCGTGCCAGTAGACGTGGCATGGAGACGTGCCAGTAGCCGTGTCATGGCGACGTGCCAGTAGCCGTGGCATGGTTCCATCACTAGTAGCCGTGGCATGGCGGAGTTCCAGTAGACGTGGCATGGCGGCGTGCCAGTAGCCGTGGCATGGCAGTGTGCAAGTGGCACTGTAGCATGGCCAAAGCTAAGGTTTGGCTCCGTGGCCAAAATTAGGGTTTGGAGGCGTGGCCAAGGCTAGGATTTGGCGCCGTGGTAAGAATTAGGGCTTGGCGGCGTGGCCAAGGATTGGTTTTGGTGTTGTGGAAGAATTAGGGCTTCGCGGCGTGGCCAAGGCTTGGTTTTGGCGTCGTGGTGTTGAACCCACGTGTGGCATGGCAATATTGCCCAAGTTAGGGTTTGGCATATCGAAACCCTAATTAGTGCGTGCGGCATGCGGCCGTGGAATGGCGATTAAATTTGTGCAAATGGCGCTATGGCTATGCCGAATGAACTATGGCGAGGCCATGGTGTGGAAGCGGCCACATGAGAAGGGATTTCCGTGGGTGTCTATTTATGGCAGTTTGCCACGAAGTGGCGTGTTACCGCGGAAGAGTGGCATGTTGGCATGCCGATCAATATGTTATTGTGGCAGGCGCGCTTGGCTTTCCAGTTAGTATGGTGGCGCGGCATGGTGCGTTTGTCCTTTAATGTATGGTGGCAAGTTTAGAGCGACCTGATTGGTCGAGGGAGATAGGGACGGTTTAGGATGGGGAGTGGCCAATGGAAAGTGGCGCCGGCTGGCCTAAAGCATGGCGTCGCCTCCCTTCGCTGCTGCGACCCCCTGTTTTTTTTTTTCTGATTCTTGGCCAGGTTTCGCACCTGCTAATCCATGGCGGATTAATTACCTAGTTTGCCTAGGCTTAATTTTGAAAAGTAAGGTCTGGTATACTGCCCGAGGCGCGAAACCCTAACTTCTGCAAGTTAGTCAGGGAAATTAATTGAATTCTATGTGTTGACATAGATTTATTTTAAGTTTATTTCCAGAGAGCAGCATGCTTTTCTGATTTGAATAACTTATGTAAAGAACATATCCTTGATACTTGGAGATTTGTGCTACTCTGTTGCGAGTGAACACAAATCGCCATGCCATATCAACATTAAGGGTCCAGCCGAGGAACATATCCTTGATACTTGGAGATTCGTGATACTCTGCTGCGAGTGAACACAAATCGTCATGCCATATCAACATTAAGGGTTCTGTCGGGGAACATATCCTTGATACTTGGAGATTCGTGCTACTCTGCTGCGAGTGAACACAAATCGTCATGCCATATCAACATTAAGGGTTCAGCCGGGGAACATATCCTTGATACTTGGATATTTGTGATACTCTGCTGCGAGTGAACACAAATCTCCATGCAGTATCAACATTAAGGGTTCAGCCGGATAACATAACATAGAAGGCATTCAGAGGAACTTATATTAAGAGAATATACGTGAGGCACCGAAATTTACAGAACATCTGGGATGGTTGCTACATTCGCCAGTCTGGATAAATTTCATGTAAATATATTGAATGGCTCAATAAATATGTCGGTGGAGAGGTTAGCAATCACGACACCGTTTCTTTACAGAGTGATGTCACATCAGATGCAAGGTTTTACGATTTTAACCCTAAGCTAAAAACCACCATCAACACTCGGTTATCAGCCCTTGGCCATTTTCCAAATGGGGGGTGGATATTTTCGAACACTTGATAGAGGGAACCTCAAAGAGAAAATATCTTATTGTGGTTACGGATTATTTCACCAAGTGGGTAGAAGCGAAGGCTTTTGCAAGAATTAGGGACACATATGTCTTTAAGTTCTTGTTTGAGCAAATCATATGCAGGTTTGGAATACCAGCCGCCATAGTCTCTGACAATGGCAAACAGCTGCAAGGAAAGAACATCGACATGTTGTTCAATACTTTCAACAACCAGAAAAACAAGTCCACTACTATATACCCTAAGAGCAACGGACAAGCGGAGGCGATCAACAAAACAATAGAGATGAGCTTGAAGAAAAAGCTAGGAGCATACAAGAAAAGATGGTGTGAACAACTACACAACGTCTTATGGGCCTACTGAACTACAAGAAGGGAGATTACGGGAGAAACTCCATTATTGCTGACCTACGGAGCCGAAGCGGTCATCCCAACGGAGATAATACTACCAACAACAAAAACGGAGGCATATGAGAATAATCTAACAACATACCTAATGTTAGAAAAGCTGGATGATATCGAATAAAGAAAAGAAGTGGCCTTACAAAAGATGGTGAATTATCAAAGAAGGCTAGCTCGGGAATACAACAAACAAGTCATCCCTAGAAACTTTGTAGTCGAGGAATATGTGTTATGTCAGATTCCACCATATAAAAGAAAGAAGGAGTGGGGCAAGCTAGATCCAACATGGGACAGGCCCTACATCATACATGACGTCGCCGGAAAAGGGTCTTACTACCTAAGAACCCTAAAAGGTGAAGTATCACAACACCCTTGGAATGCAATGTACCTAAAAAAGTACTACCCGTAAGAGAATGGTGATTACTTAGGAGAAGAAAGGAACGGGCCTTAGCCCACCATATTTTATCCCTGATCAAAGGTATTATAAACATTATTAATCAACGAAAGAAACTTTTTGCTAAAGAATTAGTTTCGGTTAGTACAATTGGGTTAGAATAAACACCCTCCGTCAGGATTGACGATAAGAAAAGGCAAGACATAACTGCGCATATGTCAATACTCGGATCCTCGGGACGATAGTTCCCTTCATGAGGAAATAAGAAAAAGTAAGATATCCCCTATAGAGATACCTTGTCGAAGTAAAGCAGTCTTCGCGTTGAACGCTTAGGGTTACAGGAAAACTATTGGCCACGTAGGAGCCTTCGCCACGACGGTACTTTCTGTCCAAAGGATACTTAGGTAGTACGATGAATGTTCCACCCAAGGTTAAACATACCTTAAAACCTTGTGATAACTTGAATGTGCGATCAAATAGACAAAATACGTCTACAAACAAAATATTTATGCAATAACATAGGTAAAATAATAATGTTACCAAAATACAACTGACATGTCTTGAAAAGTTGCAGATAAAGAAGGTTCAAACCATCACGAAGAAGTGTTTTAAGAAAAGAAGACAACACAATGGGCACCTCAGTTGAGGGCATAATACAACAAAGAGTTCAACTGAATACGACTGGATCAAGGGTAAGGAAGACGAGGAAAGACAACTCCTTCAGCTTGGAGCTCGGCTTCAGCAAAGGAAACATTGATATAGTCAATGGTCAAATGCTAAAATTGCACCTTCATCTTAGAGGACTGAGACTCCAGATCCGAAGCCGATTTCTGACGAAGTTCCATCACCTGAGCACTAAGGTGATCGTTAGCTTCCTGGAGAGCCTCAGCCTTGAACTTAGCAGCAACATCAAACTGACGAGATATCTCCAGTGAAGATAGTTGGCCTTCAAGATGACTGATCTTGGCGTTTTCTCCCACCAGCTACTCCTGGAGACCTGTGGATACAAAAGAGTAAGTAATAAGCAAAGCCAACAAAGGAAACAAAGGATGCTGCCAGAAATATAAAGGACCCTAACCTACCTCCTGCATGGCTAAGGAATTCTTCTAAACTATGCTGGTCCTCAGCAAGGTCCACCTCAGCGGCTTAGAGATCTTCAATAAGGGTATCTCGTTCAGTCCGAAGATCATCAACATCAATTTGGAGCGACGCATTCTCAGAGGATAAAACTTGGTAAATATTCTCTAATTCTTCCAATCTCCTAACCAAGGATGCATGTGGACATGGAGGATGATGCGGAGCCAGCCTCAACAAGTCTACTCTTAAGAAAGCAAACCTCAGAAGACAAAACGTTACGCTCTGCAGTAACCTTAGCCAATGAAGCACAAGCATCTTCAAAATCTGCATGATATTTCTTGCGGATGATTTCTTGGGCTGAGAGGCGCCTCTCAACTAAGGCAATATCCTCATTTTGCTTTAAAATGAGACCCTCTTTCCACTTAAGGTCTTCGTCACATTCCTTGCATAGCAAAGCCATCTGCTTCACAAGATCTGCGTTATGAGCAGACTCGAGAGAAAGTTGGGCCTTGTTATGAACAGTCACGTTCATCAGCCTATCAGACTTCTTCTGATAGTACCAAACATCGAAGGTCAACTTGGATACCCGTTCCCGGAGATGTCTAAGCTCACTAGTGCTACCATCTGATAGGCGTATGATGTCTCAGGACTATGCAATCGAACAGAAACAAAAACGAAGCTAAGGGAAAAAAAACGAACCTATGGCTCTGGAGGACTCAGCAGCCAATGCAGAATCAGAAGCCTTGCGCCCATCCTCAGCAACTCTAGAAGCATTGTTAGCTCTCTCAAGGGCTAGCAAACAAGCCTCCAAGGATCTTTGAGTCTTTTTCAAGTCATCCTCTAACGAAGATATCCTAGCAGCAGAAGAAATATCACTGGATGAAGGTTGTTGTGCACTAGTAAAGGTATCTTCTTGACGAGCACGGTCCAACAACGCATTCAAGTGAGTACACTTAGCCCTATAAAACTTGAACAAGGTACAACCCACATCTACTTTTTTGCAAAGATGCAAACGACGAAACATAAGAACAAATGAAGGTTCAAAGCAAAGCATGAAACAGTCAAGTAATAAATCACTTACTGAGAACACCGAACGACGGGGAAGAAAATCAACATAGGTGTCCATGAAGGCTTCCATCTATTGGATGCTACCCTGCGGATTTCACCAAAGCTCTGACTAGAGCGAAGGCAGTCCGGGTCAAAGAAAAGATCCTTAGACACACGATACTGAGCAGACAAGATGTCCAGCTGCGAATCTATCTCCAAAGAACCATCCAGATGATGACGATCAACCTCTGCAGAAAAGGGACCCTTTGAATCCCGCAGGATGGATTCAAGAATAGCATCGTCAGAACTCCTAAGGCTCAAACTCTCAGGTAAATTACCTTTCTCAGAATCAGCGACGGCTCCACCAATCACTTGGGAGCGAGAAGGGGCATAAGTACAGAGCCCTCACCACAATGAAGAGACGGCATGGTGGATGAGCTAGGAATCGAAGAAAGAGCTTGAGCACCACATAAATCCATATCACCAGCAGAAGGAAGATTGCCTAATGCGGCCCAATCTGGCGACGAAGACGGAGGTCCAATAACTTTACTAACAGGGGCAGTAGAAACAGACTGAGCACTCCCCAATGAGGTGGGTGTAGCATTGAAGGAGAAACTGGGCAGTGAAAGCACAACCCTTTTCTTCGACTGAGAGCCCGAGCTACTAACCTTCACTACGGGGGGAACACCCTTGGAAAACGAACAACTCGATTGAAACGAAGTAGCAGGAGATGAAGGAAGACTCTTGGAAGCTACAACAGTAGACTCAGTATCGTCGAGACAACATGCAGTGTACCGCTGGGGGCAGAAAACGAGGGTACCTTTGGAAGCAAAGTAGGAGATGGATCTTGAACACTAATAGGGATCACCAATGGACATCACCACCAACTACGAGGTTCTCACCCTCCACAAGGCTAGCACGGATGGGACTGGTGTCACCCTTGGAAACATCTTCCTAAATATCATCCAAATGAGGGATGAGGCCAGTATCCTCAATATCCTCCATATCTTCATCATCCGGCACCTCCTCATCAGATTTGGGGTCCTCATTAGATTCCTCAAGATCAATAATAGCCTTCAACTTGCCCTTTTTCTTGGAGGAATGTGGAAAAACACATGCACCAACTAAGGATCAGGGGCAAGATACTAAGGAACCTACAGACACAATGGTGTGGCAATGATCCTTACCTCCGCAGGTGTTGGCGTAGCTGTTTCAATCGAAGCCCTTCTCTTCCTAGTCCTGGTGGCTACGGAATTACTAGCAGAACCCGGAGCAGTCCTAGCAGCAGAACCTGGAGCAGTTCCAGCAGAAGAAGCAGGGGAAGGCTACAAAAAAAGTCATCAGAGCACTAAACAAAGGCTACAAAAATGCACAAAATAAAAAACCTTCAAGAAAAACGAAGGATACCTCATGAGAAGCAGCAGGGTTAAAACCCCAAGGCTGATATCCATCATACTTTTCAGGAAAGGAAAGAGTTGTACGAGGGACATTAGGATCTGCGGTAATGAAACCGTAGGCCCAAGGACCCACCACACGAAGGGGGGTACGATCCCAGCGATCTTCATGATCAAGATGGATGCGGTCAGACTTCGGCAAAGGTAGCTTAGCAGAATAAGGGATAACAGTCAAACCAGTCTTATCAATCTCATCCAGCAGACGAAGGTTGTTACCTTCCATAATTTTCCTAGCAGCAACATGGATACGGCGAGGGACAACACTCCAAGGAAGAAGATTACTCTTCTGAATAGCATCAGCATATGTAGCATTGACAGAGGTATAATCCTCTTGCTTAGACCTCCCATAATCAAAGAGGTCATAAGACTTCAAAGTAGTCTTTCCTTTACTACGGTACCAGCTCTCACAAAGTGCACGTCTGTAATTACCGGTATACATCTATTGATGGTGGTTTTTTTATTAGGGTTAAAATCGTAAAACTGTACATCTGACATGATGTCACTATGACCATTAGCGCATTTATTGGACCAATAAGCATGCCTACGTAAGAATTACCAGGGTACCTTTTTTTTATATATACATGTGTCAAGTTCCACGGCAGAACCCTTAACATTGACCGACATCATCTATGCCAAACCCTAATTCTCATGCTACTGTGCCAATGGCAAACCATGCCAGCCACGTCTCCGCGCCAAGGCATGCCAACCATGCCAGCCGCACCACCGTTCCAATGCCAAACCATGCCAGCATCTCCGCGCCAAGGCATGCCTACCATGCCAGCCGCACCACCGTGCCAATGCAAAACCATGCCAGCCGCACCACAGGCACCAATGGCATGCCGTGCCAGCCGCATCTCTGCACCACATACGCCAATGGTATGCCTTTCCAGCTGCATCTCCGCGCCAAGGCATGTCAACCGTGCCAGCCGCGACACCGTGCCAATGGCAAACCATTCCAGCCACCTTGTCGCGCCTAAACCATGCCATGTCGGCCTTTCCTTTAGGTTTCCAAAAATGAAGGGTTGCAACAATCAATAGCCACCCTTCCATCTGAGATGCAGATCTTATCCTTCCGAGGTCACCAACCAACACATGGTAACCTTTAGCCCATCGCCAAAACCCTAGTTTTGGTCGCGCCTAAACCGCGCCAAGGCATCCGACCATGCCACATGTGTCAATGGCATGCCGTGCCATCCACCTTGCCGCGCCTAAACTATGCCATGCATCACTTTCCTTTACGGCTGCCAAAACGAAGGGTTACAACAATCAACGGCCACCCTTCCATCTGAGACGCAGATCTTAGCCGTCCAAGGTCACCAACCAATGCATGGTATCCTTTGGCCCAATGCCAAAAACCTAGTTTTGGCCGCACCTAAACCGCGTCAAGGCATGCCGACCATGCCACATGTGCCAATGGCATGCTATGCCAGCCACCTTCCCGCGCCTAAACCATGCCATGTCGGCCTTTCCTTTACGGCTGCCAAAATGAAGGGTTGCAACAATCAACGACCACCCTTCCATCTGAGATACAGATCTTAAACATCCAATGTCACCAAACAAACGCATGGTAACCTTCGGCCCAACGTCAAAACCCTAGTTTTGGTCGCGCCTAAACCACGCCAAGGCATGCCAACCATGCCACATGTGCCAATGGCATGCCGCGCCAGCCACACCTCCGCGCCAAGGCATGCCAACCATGCCAGCCGCTCTGCTATGCCAAAATCCTGGCTTGGCCACGCCTAATCATATCAAAGCCATGCCGGCCATGCTTTCATACCGATGTCTACCATGCGAAGCGTTGCAATAATCAACGGCTACCCTTCCTCTCAAGATGCAAAATCTCGACCGTCGAAGGTCACCACCGAGCCGACAAGTCTCCCAAGCGCTACATGTTTTCCACAGAAACACTCGAGATATCAATACATGTCACAAACTGGGGGATGCTTATTGGGTATTGGTTTAGCAGCTTATAGCGTGCGGCGTACACTGCGCCCGTTACAAGACAGTGTCATAAGGATGAGGCGGTTAGTAAATACAGGGAGTAATGGTGAAACGCTTTCCTTCATTATGGAACATCAATTCCAGGCGTTATCGGTTACCACCTCCTCCCATTTACTCATCCGTTTTCCATTTCTTATGAGACCAGAATACGTTTCACTTCGACTTGTATAAATAGGTCTTACCTATTTCCACCAGAAAACAAGTTTTGGTCAGGAGTATACAACACTTAGAAAACATTTGTTAGCTTTACCATATGTTAGCTTACGCTTTCTAATACAAGTCAAACAACTACTCTTCTAGAACCAACTATTTTGGTCTCAACACTCTCTTCGCTTCCCTCCCCAAAACCAACCCTTCTCCTCCTCTTTGTGACCGAAGCAAGTCTGGAACTGCCATTTTTTGGTTTAGGCCAGATTTGTACAGATTGATCTCTCGAATCTAAAGTACTCCCTTGCAGTACATTTTTTAAGGTTTAGACTCGTTTTTCACCCACTCACGCGAAATTACAGAAATCAGCAAAAATCGTTTTCACCCTCAAACAATTGGCGACCACAGTGGGAGATCAATCTCTCGGTTGCAATATCGATTTCCAGTTTCCGATATCACCTTTCACCTCCAACTTCAACATGGTGGAACTCAGATCCGGATCAGCTGCAAACTCCGAGAACACCAACGCAGAATTTGTCCCTGGCGTTAACGCTACTCCAGCGGCATCACTACACCACCTACTGACCCCAGCAACACCGAAAGCACTCCTTCAGGTGTAACACCACCAATCACCAGGTCCATAGCCGCTGCCGCCTCTAATTTTCCTGTGAAACTTGCTAATCCTGGCAGCACCGAAAGCGCTCCTTCAGGCGTTACGCCGCCACTCACCAGGGACAGAGCTGCCGCTACCGCTCCTAATGCTTCGTCAAGCATGGGGCCTCCAATTACCCCACCAACGGGACGAGAAACTGGAGGAACCAGAGGAAGCCGACCCTATATCACCATCGCTGATTTGATGGAACGACAGGAGGTTCTCGCTAGAGCCCATACGGACATGGTCTCGACGCAGAAAGAAGTACTCGTCTTTAACAAAGCTCTGACAGAGCGGCTACCACAGGAGTCACGCCATCTAGAGACGATGAGAAACGCCTCCAACACCCCCGACGCCAACACCTCGGCAGAACGCATCTCCGTGGACGAAGAGATTCATGCCAGAACCCCATTGGAAAGAAATCAGTCGTCCAATTTTGTCACTTGAGAGGATCTGGAGAAACTTCTTCGGAATCGAATCAAGAGTGATGAAATAGACATGCATCAGCATCAACCTCCTTACCCACCTGAAATACAAAGAATTCCTCTTCCAAGAGGATACTCCTCTCCTCAATTCACCCTGTACGACGACACCGGAAATGCACGTGAGCATATCTCTCGATTCCTGGAGCCCCTAGGCGAACACGAATACAATCACGTTCTTTGTCTGAGGGAGTTTCCGAAATCGCTTACCGGAAGAGCATACACGTGGTACAACAGCATCGTGCCAAACAGCATCCCCAACTGGGGTGACATGGTTACCGCATTTTACAAGAAGTACTTATTTGTGTATGAACAAATTACCTTCTCGGACCTAGGAAGGATGTACCAACGGGACAACGAACATCCAAATGGTTTTGTCAATAGATTCAGGGTTCAAGCACTAGACTGTCATCACCCAAACGTAACTGAGCAACAGTTGGTGAATTCATGCATCAACGGTATGGCTCCCATTTACCGCGCCTTGCTAGAAAACCTGCGTTTCCAGACATTCTCTGAACTCCATGAAGCTTCCAAGCGATCAACAACGACAGTACCAGCATTATTAGAAAGAGTTAGACCAACCAGAGTCGAAGACGTGCGAGAAACTCACGGGAATAGACGTCTCATCAACAAGCAGTACAACGCCGGTCCCTCCTCTGTGAGCGTAGTAAACGAGGGAGGAAAAAGGAAGGCCCCAGCTGCAGACCAGCAACCTAAACGCGAAGCACCAGCACGACGAGAAACTCCGCCACGAAAGGCCGCCGTTAAAGCTCCCATGCGTCATCACGAAGCTGAAGTAAATGCTATGGATTTTCGATTTCCCATTGAGGAGGTGATCGAACTTTTAGAAGCATGGATTTAAGATGATGTTATCAGACTACCATCTCCCAGACGCCCATCGACCGAGGCCGAGATGGCAAACCCCAAATAATGCCACTACCGAAGATTTGTTCATTACCCAACCAGTGATTGCAATAGACTAAATCATATCTTCAAAGAAAATATAGAAGCAGGGGAACTTCAGCTGGGGAACGAGGGAGCACATCGAGATCCACTTCCGGTGAGAAATTATGGAGTCTCTGAGGACTCGTGCACGAGACTGTACAATCCATGATGCAGCATGTATGCAAAATTTTCTACCTTTCCAAGGTGCAGCGTCAAGATATCTTCACGGCTCTCAATCGTGTCGTGTCGGGCAAACGGATTTTTCCTACTACGGAAGCCGCGCCAAGAGCCCAAGCTCTCTCAGGAAGCGGAACTGAAAAGGACAACTGGGGACTGATGACCACGTCCTATTTAAGAGGTATTGAATTCGGCAACACACTAATCGACGCGGCCTCTAACTTCAACATTTTTACCTTCAAGACTCTGAAAGCTGCGGGACTTTCGAAACAAGAGGCTACCCATTCCCCATCCGTGATTAAGAACCCAGAAAGGGAAGCCTTGAACGCGTACGGATACATTAACCTCGAGATCAAGATGGGAGACGCTATAACGCATAGCAAGTTCCATATTTTCAAAGAACTAGGTTAAGACATGATATTGGGGCACTTGTGGGTACTCGACAACAAGGCGAAACTGGGAACATCCCCTCTACCGATGTCAACGCCCGAAAGAATCTCCAACAAGCCGCTCCACCTGCTGCCTTATCAACGATTTACCAATGGAAATCGGTCACCTGGAGAAAACCGGTTGGCGCTAACTCATAGATTCCAAACGCAAGTAAATTTGTCCGAACGATCTTCTCTATAACCAGTCATTTCTTCTCTTATCCCGTCATGGTGACTCAATGCGATTACCGGCACGGACGCTGTCAAGAGATGTGAGTGGGGCGCTGGGCCATTCAAATGATTTGCTAAGAATTTGGAAGCTGCAATCGAAACCGATGAGACCAAGATTCAAGCGGTTACACAACACTCGAACCCGTTTCAAATCGGAGATATGGTGGTCAAAGCGACCTCGTTTCAAGTCGGAAAGATGACGGTGAAGATAGCTGTTCGGACCGATTTACCCAAGCTAAAAAAGGACGAGCCATATCTGGTGGCGGACGTCCTTCTGGGGGGTTATTGCAAGCTCATAAACGCGGACAAGCTGGGGGGGTGTGATAGTTCACTCGCGGTGGCTCAAGCCTTTCAATCCCTAAAAAAGTTGTACTACTTTCTCTTCCAGCACTCTCCCTTTAGTATTTCCTTCATCAATTTCTCTTTCCACTCGATATTTGTATCCCCCCGAGATGAATGCACCTCTGCATTCTTCATTAGGGTTTCGTTTTTTGTTTAAAAGCATACCTTTCCTTCCAAATGAGTTTCCCGAATCTCAAAAAAAAACATATACCAAATAAATCCCAAACCATTGAGAAAGCATTAACGATCAGATCACAACCAGGAATACCTTATTCAATTATCCAAAGCTATGAAGGAAAAAATATACAAACATGGAAAGTCAAACAACCCATTCTAATGGAAGATTTGGATCTTTCAAATGAAAAGTTCTATTCAAAGATGGAAACCGCAAGCGGGATGCTAATTGGAGAAACCCTAACTTTTCCATGAATACAAGGAAGGTAAAAATGAGTCTGCAAAGCATCAGGACGACTAAGAAACAAATAAAAACAGTAAAAAAGGAGAAGCTAGTCATCGAAAGCTAATGCTTGAATTGCCAACGCCTAGGTCAGAGCTCTTTCAAACACTTTCCCCAACAATCTCTCGGGCAGCAAAGATTCCATCCGAAAGCCGCATCAGCAATAACAACCTCGACATTCCACCCGGAAGTCGTCTCAGTAGCAACAACATCCGTCTCTTTACCGACATCCGCCTCAAAAACCGACCCAGCATATGCCACCATGACTCCCCCAATGTCACCGACAACAGTTTCGTCGTCTACTCCGAAAGTTGTTTCAGTTTCACTAACCGCAACATCATCATCTTCCTCGGAAGTCTTCTCAGCGACCTTTCGAGGAGAATTTCCCAATTCATTTACATCAGAATCAAGGGTTATGACACCGTCCTGGACATGGGAGCTACGTTGATTTTTCCCTAAAAGTTTCACAAACTCGGTCTTCCGCCGTTTCAACTGAGAAACAAACTGTCCCGCCATAGCAGTGGGCCATGAAGAAGTTTTGTTGCACCAAAGCCTCTCAACGCACTGGGATGCTTCGCCGCCTTCCCGTTCTTCCTCCAAAGGTATGTCTCGAATAATTTCGACAGCTTCATGGAACAGAGATTCAATTCTATTCAATGCCTCCCCATGAGAAGAAAACTGGCTTTCGCCGATTCCAAAGTTTCTCCCCGAAGAGTTGGAGGTACTCTGTCACTGGAAGATCCCATTATGCGCTACAAAACCAGAGAAGAGGGGTAAGTTTTCACCCTGTCTACACCAGCAATCTACATAAGAAAGAGGACAAAATGGGAAACCAGGAGAAAACACGAGATGATACCTGTAGAGAGGATATGCACGATTTCAGGACGACCTGTGCGAATGAAGGATTTAAGATCATCTCTTATATCCATCAGAGCGATGAGGTCCCGAAAAGTAAAGACTTATACAAGCCGCGAATTGAGGCGTGACATCAGATTCTAATGAAACCATTTTCTACCAGCAAATATAAGGAAATTCCTGGCCATGCGAGATAAATTAGGGTTTGGTGAGAATAACGTGGAAGTACATGTTTAAGACACACTTGCCCGCGTTGTTACTTCTCTGCCTCCAGCACCGAGACTTGAAAACAAAACCGACAAGGTGACATGAGGAGAAGGAGTAACGCCCCTTTTCCACGGGCATAACACTTTTGGAGTTTGAATAAGGAAAGGACTTCCTATTTGAGTCAAGTAAGGAAAAGAGGCAATCGGGCCCGCGAAGACAAGCCACCACCGTGCCAAGTCGTCCGCGCCATGCTTGCCTCGCCAAACCGCGTCATGCCTTGACCCACCGTACCGCACCATGCCTTGCCACGTCAAGCCATCGACCAAGCCCATTCCCACACTCGCGTCGTACCAAGTCCAAGCCAACGCAATGCCTGCTACCCCCTTCCAAAACGCACCAACGCCAACAACTCGCCGAGCCAGCGTCTCAATGTTCCCTAACCCAGCCAAGATGACGCATGTCCAGACTAAGCCGACGATCTTCATCTCACCACTTTACGGTCTACACCACAGACAGAATCTATGCAAGGCCTCCAAACACGAGAATCTTGAACTCTCCTTACCTCTCGAAAAAGGTTAGTCGGACCTTCTTGACCATCTTTTCACGACTTGTCTCTTCTATTTTTGTCCTCGCCTGTCACCATCTTATGCTTACCTCGCAACAATGCTCATGTTCCGAGCTAAGCAGGGGACTTAATGTTGATGGTGGTTTTTAGCTTAGGATTAAAATTGTACATCTGACATGATGTCACTATGACCATTAGCGCATTTATTGGAGCAATCAACATGCCTACGTAAGAATTACCAGGGTACCTTTTTTATATATACATGTGTCATGTTCCATGGAAGAACCCTTAACATTGACCGACATCATCTATGCCAAACCCTAATTCTCATGCTATTGTTCCAATGGCAAACCATGTCAGCCACGTTTCCGCGCCAAGGCATGCCAACCATGCCAGCCGCACCACCATGCCAGCCACGTCTCCGCGCCAAGGCATCCCAACCATGCCAGCCGCACCACAGGCACCAATGGCATGTCGTGCCAGCCGCATCTCTTCACCACATGCGCCAATGGCATGTCGTGCCAGCCGCATCTCCGCGCCAAGGCATGCCAACCATGCCAGCCGCGACACCGTGCCAATGGTAAACCCTACCATCCACCTTGCCGTGCCTAAACCATGCCATGCCGGCCTTTACTTTACGACTGCCAAAACGAAGGGTTGCAACAATTAACGACCACCCTTCCATCAGAGACGCAGATCTTAACCGTCCAAGGTCACCAACCAACACATGGTAACCTTTGGCCCACCGCCAAAACCCTAGTTTTGGCCGCGCCTAAACCGCGCCAAGGCATGCCGACCATGCCACATGTGCCAATGGCATGCCGTGCCATCCACCTTGCCGCGCCTAAACCATGTCATGCCGTCCTTTCCTTTAAGGCTTCCAAAACGAAGGATTGCAACAATCAACGACCACCCTTCCATGTGAGACGCAGATCTTAGCCGTCCAAGGTCACCAACCAACGCATGGTAACCTTTGGCCCAACGCCAAAACCCTAGTTTTGGCCGCGCCTAAACCGCGCCAAGGTATGTCGACCACGCCACATGTGCCAATGGCATGCTATGCCAGCCACCTTGCCACGCCTAAAACATGCCATGTCGGCCTTTCCTTTACGGCTGCCAAAACGAAGGGTTTCAACAATCAACGATCACCCTTCCATCTAAGATACAGATCTTAACCGTCCAAGGTCACCAACCAACGCATGGTAACCTTTGGCCCAATGCCAAAACCCTAGTTTTGGCCGCGCCTAAACCATTCCAAGGCATGCCAACCATGCCACATGTATCAATGGCATGCCGCGACAGCCATACCTCCGCGCCAAGGCATGCCAACCATGCCAGCCGCACTGCTATGCCAAAATCCTGGCTTGGCCACGCCTAATCATATCAAAGCCATGCCGGCCATGCTTTGATGCCGCTGGCTACCAAGCGAAGGGTTGCAATAATCAACGGCTACCCTTCCTCTCAAGATGCAAAATCTCGACCGTCGAAGGTCACCACCGAGCCGGCAAGTCTCCCGAGCTCAACTTGCCAAACAACAACAACATGTTTTCCACAGAAACACTCGATACATCAACACATATCACAAACTGGGGGATGCTCATTGGTATTGGTTTGGCGGCTTACAGCATGCGGCGTACACTACGCCCGTTACAAGACAGTGTTATAAGGATGAGGCGATTAGTAAATACATGGAGTAATGGTGAAACGCTTCCTTCATTATGGAACATCAATTCCAGGCGTTACCATTTACCACCTCCTTCCATTTACTCATCTGTTTTCCATTTCTTACGAGACCAGACACTTCGACTTGTATAAATAGGTCTTACCTATTTCCACCAGAAAAAAAGTTTTGGTCAGGAGCATACAACACTTAGAAAACATTTGTTAGCTTTCCCATCTGTTAGCTTACGCTTTCTGATACAAGTCAAACAACTACCCTTCCAGAACCAACTATTCTAGTCTCAACACTCTCTTCGCTCCCCTCCCCAAAACCAACCCTTCTCCTCATCTTTGTGACCGAAGCAAGTCTGGAACGGCTATTTCTTGGTTTAGGCCGGATTTGTACAGATTGATATCTCGAATCTAAAGTACTCCCTTGCAGTACATTGTTTAGGGTTTAGACTCGTTTCTTACCCACTCACGCGAAATTACTGAAATCAGCAGAAACCGTTTTCACCCTCAAACAAATGCATAACTCCTCGGACCTGAGTCTTGTTCACAGGGTCATCCCTGGTAGACAAAAAATCATAATAGAAGGGATCCTTTCTACTAAACAAAGGGAGAAGCATACCTACGGCCAGCTGACCAATACTAATCAAAAGGTTGTTCTCATCATAAGGAAAGCTCCGGATCAGGGACTCACTAAGAACATCAGGGCCTTCGACACAGGAAATCTCAAACTTATGGAGGCGAAAATATTTGGTGATCTCAGCTAAAAATAAGTGAGCATAGCTATCCTTGTCATGTAGCTGAAGCCTGTGAAGCTCATAGTAAGGAGGAGGAGGTGGAATATCCTCAACAACAACTTCTTCTACCTCAGGGTCCGCAGCAACCTCATGGACCACAACTATCTCAGTACCAAGAGGTATCTCAGTATCCTCAGGAGGAGGAGACAGCGTAGCATCAGGATAATCCATCCGCGGAGGTGAATCAGTAGACGAAGAGGTTCTTTGTCCCTTACGCGTAGGATTCTTCGGAAGTCTCATAATTCCTAACACCAGCAGGAAGAACACCCCATCAACAATGGCGGAATGAAAATCACAGTCAACTCAAAAGCGAATTGGGGGAAAAATCAGGTGTACTTTGGGCATGGGTTTAACTAAACCAACCAGGGGAAACGGTTTAAACCCATCATAAGACGAAATTAAAGTTTATTCATCACCATGATTAAGATTGTAGGCGAAGAAAAATCATGGCAAAATCAACATCAAAATGCGAAATGGAAGCAAACCAAAATTCTCATGCAACAGGGAAAACACAACAAAAGCTTCAAATAACACATGGAGACATTCAAGAACATCAATGGCGATCATTGACAATTAATCAAAGCCGAAGAAAGGATAATCCAAGACGAAAGTACAAACAGACAGAGAAGGAGCAGGGTATCACTTAATTGAATGTGATGATCGAGTGTTGAACAGGAGCCTTGGCGAATCGAAAGGAAGATCAACAATCAACAGCAGAAGAAAAATCTTTGTGAAAGAGACAGAGAGAGACAGTTCGAGGGGGAGAAAAGGAGTTAATGAAAATTCCTCCTCTTTATTCTCTTCTTATAGGCGGCTGAAGAATCCAAAAATTTGGACGTCCCAAAATTCAAGGGGAAGCTATTGCATGAAAGGACTTATGGGGACCACCCAATCGGTACGTGCAAAAATAGCAGCGTTACAGGAGTTTTTCTTCCAATCCTGCCAGATGGTATAATATGAAAGAAAAGGGGCAAACTGTGAATACCAATATTCTGCGGAGCACGTGTCACGATCTTAGTGGCCGCATACAGAATAACTGTGTAGCCCTCGTTATACAGAGAACCTAAGGTGAAGAGGATACCTTCGCAGATCTACTTTATCTTATCCTAAGAAGGGATACTTCGACGACCAAGATGGATAAAGTGAAGCCTAGTCTAGAGAGAGTCAGTTGGCGAAGAGACAGAGGTAGATGACGCATCTAATCAACATTAAATGCACAAATATCTTATCTATACGTATAACCAAAGCACGTAGAGAGAAGTGACTTTGCGGAATATGACTGGCAAAGGTTAGCGGTGAACGAAGGTACATTCGTACTGAGGCTGGGAAGTTCCCTAAGGAACGTGGGTCAGCTGAGGTGGCATAGTTCGACTGAAGAAAGCACGCGGCGAACGAAGGTACCATTTGTACGGAAGGTATATCAAGAAATGATGGATCCAAAGACAGCAAAAATATACCTGGAGCAGAGGGGGCTATAAATACCAAGCCCCACCAACAAATTTAAGGCATTCAATATCTAGGAGAAGGAGATATAGTCTTAAGCTTATACCTCTTTAATGTTTAGAACTTAAGTATTTACTTCAACTTGAGTTCTCTATATTACTTTGGGAAGCATTTAAGATCTTTGTAACCACCACAACTTAATACAAACAAATCACTCATTACCCCGTAGATGTAGACGAAAGTCGAACCACGTAATATCTTGTGTCTCATTATAACTTAGCAGCATTTACATTATACTTGTGTTATTTGTTATTATCGTGATCTTAAATATCTTTTATTACTTAGTATCATCAGTTCAACAGAGGTATCATTACTACATAGTTCTCGATCCTCTGAGCTGTGTACATTACGTAGACTATGGGAAAATGAGTAGTCACAAGTTTTTTGAGATTTAATTGACTAGCAATTTATGTTTTTTGACCTCTTGAGTTTATTTTTTCATTCTTTCTTATGATGTGAATATAGGCAAGCGAAATTGACCCGTATGACGCAAATGTACTTTCTAACCGGAGTATGCGTTGGGTCCGTGTGAAGAACGGCGAGTCGGCTTTAGAAAGTGCCCAAGCATGCATATTGCTAAGGCCAGATTGACCGAAGGCATACTATCGGGCTGTTGTAGCGTACAACTTAATAAAAGTAAGTGTGACGGATCGGAGAATCTGGACTTCCAAGGAACCGGGTTTCGGCCCGCTTGACAAGCTCCGACTCCTTGATACGCCTTTCATGAAACCGGACTTTCAAATTCTCGAAACCAATTCGCATTTAACCTGCAAAATGTTCATTGAATTATCCTAAGAACAACAAACTTGAGATTTCCATGGCCAGTTGCCACTTCTACTATTTCCATGGCCAGTTGCCACTTCCAATATTTCCATGGCCAGTTGCCACTTCGAACATTTCCATCGCCAGTTGCCACCTCTAGATTTCTGTGGACACTTGCCACTTATAATATTTTCATGGCCAGTTGCCACTTCTAAGATTTCCATGGAAATACTTGGACTCTCACATCATTAACCCCTTAAAGAACTTCGTCCCGAAGTTCAAAATAAAACAAGGAGTAAAGTGACTTACCTGTAGTAAACCGCACGAGCAGAAGATTAGCGAGTTCCATATGCGCAGTCTCGTTTGGACCGGAACTGCTCTGATACCAACTGTGACGGATTGGAGAATCTGGACTTCCAAGGAACCGGGTTTCGGCCCGCTTGACAAGCTCTGACTCCCTGATACGCCACTCATGAAACCGAACTTTCAAATTCTCGGAACCAATTCACATTGAACCTGCAAAATGTTCATTGAATTATCCCAAGAACAAATAACTTGATATTTCCATGGCCAGTTGCCACTTCTACTATTTTCATGGCCAGTTGCCACTTTCAATATTTCCGTGGCCAGTTGCCACTTCTAATATTTCCATGTCTCCCTAGCTTCACACCACTTGTCAAACATGCTGAGTTCTGCCCATTAAGGATGCACATTAATGTTACTAAGGGACAACCTAAGAGTGTTAAATGCACAGTATTAGAATTTTACGCATTCTCGGAGCAGAATTCGGATAATGGGTTTAGTTAAACCCGAGAAAAATACTTGGACTCTCATACTAAGTGTTTTTATTTCTTTTTCCTTCCTTCAAATAAAAGAAAAAATGAAATGTATTTCTGGTTTCATGTTTCCGTTGTTTATCTTGCTGCTTCCTAGGTTTGTTAGCAGCTAATCTTGTTATGGGTTCATTTTTGGTTTTCTAGAGAACAATTTGTACTCCTATCAAGCAGAAAAAGAAAGAAAAAGAAACACTGACTGTGTTTTCAAGTTTCTTTTGTTGCATTGGTTATTGCAGAGATACAGTTTTGCTCAAGAAGCCTTCCTCGAAGGATTGTAGTTGAGTCCTAATAACCAAGAGATTAAAGCTGCATGCAGGTTTATCCAGATTCAACATGTGCCAAAATTATGCGTTTCCCATTTTTTATATTTGATAGGAAAACATTTTCCTCATTGGTTTTATTTTTTAAGCCAATTATGTCCCCGAGTCTGTTTTCCTGGTGATATCACATTCTTATCTGGTTGTTTCTTGTATTGCTTCTTGCCGCTTGGCTATAGGGAAGATATTGAAGCTCAGTTGAACACTGTATAACATGAACAGTATCCTGTCTATAAGAAGATGGCCATGACATCTCTTTTTGGATTACTGTTGTATGGAATTTGCTTCACTATGTCTATATGTACAGTCCTTTTCTTATCCATATTGGAAACAAGTCATGTCAAATATGTCCCACTTTTACCATAAGTATTTTGCACTCTGTTTTAAAAAAATGTTCGCTTGACATTTCAATATTATCATTTGATTTGGCTCCGGATAGCTATGAAACAAATATAACAAAAAATATTAACTTTTCGAAAGAGCGACAACTCCAGGTCTACCGAGCGAGAAATTTCCACCGACTCGGATGGTAGAGCCCAGCCCAGTTTGTATCTTTAGTATGCCAATGCAAAATTCTTGAAAGAGTGCTAAAAACTAAATTCCATGATTGGAAGACATTTCGTGTTTGCCACGATCGAAATTCATATAAGAAAAACTGAAACATGCTTTTGTCTTATATGGACTTCACTAACACTATCATTCTTCGGCCAAAATTTTAGACTAGATCTAAGTTTCATTTCCTCGTAGCGCAGTGCCATTGAAATATGTCATTCACCGAGATTTAAATACCTCGGCCAAAATAAAATATATTTATTTTTTCTAGTTATGGGCCAACAAAGTTAAAGCCCGAGTCTGAAATGCTCCTACCCTTTTTCTCAGAAATCCTCCCACTAATCTCAGGCAGCAAGCACATAAAACACCAAGAACAGAAAAACGAGAGAAGATAAAGAGTTATTGAAATTGAAGTTATATAAATCTTATTCTAATGGAATTTTTCTTATATTTTAGGAAAAGAGGCAGAGCCTCATATATTGATAACAATATTGATATAGTGAGTCAACTCAGTTACAAGACTGACCAGGAGATTAAAAACATACCTAAATTCATCAAGCAGACAATCAACACATGTTACAATGATACATAAACTGTTTTCAAGAATACATCCAACCATCCCATTCTGATTCATAAGTAACAAGACTAGTTTAAGTGGCCAGATCTGGATTAAGAGTTTCGAGTCCAAATCATTGAACAAATTTACATCATGTAGAGATGTTAGGATCCAAAGATCCAACCACTTCTCAAAGTTTTCTTCAAAGCTATAGTAACACAGTTGATGATGGAATAACATGATCCATAGATCCCACCAATAATCTACCTCTTTTCCAAACATATAATTGTATATATAGGTAACATAAATAACCAAAATCTACTATCCTAGGGCTGAATCAGGCTGGATCGGTCTGAAGTTTCATCGAACTCGGTCTTTTGAATCTCTGTGTTGTTGGTGTCTTTAATGTTGTTGTTGCTGCAGGTGTCTTCGGAGAAGCTTTTGCTGCTGGTGTTAGAGATCGCTTGATGTTGCTACTGGTGTTCTTGAACATCATCAGAAAGTTTAAGATTAGATCTAAAAAAAAGCAAAAAAGAAAGACAAACCTAAACCAAATACTTAGCAGAAACAAGAAAAGGTAAAAAACAGGTAGGAAATCTAAATATTGAAGAAAGCTGAAGAGATTACCTACCCAGATCTTCTCCAAAAAGGTGAGATCTGGGCAGGAGAAAGTTTAGTGAGTGAAGGTTTCTCTGACCGGGTTAGAGGAGGAGAGAGGAAGAGAACGGGAGAAGTTTATAGAAAAATTCTTTGAACATCATAAGAGGTTTATAGAAAATTTTTAAATTATGTTTCTAATTAATATAAAATATTTTTGTGATTTAAAATATTCTAAGTAATTTACTATCCATAAGCCACCCTCCCTAGGTATGGTAATCAATTTGTATGCCTCAAATTTTTTGAGTATGACTCCAAACAGGCTTCAAAGTTTAAGAAACCTGTTATGAGGCATACTAAATAATGCCAAAATAAGATCACTAAATAAAAAACAATATCACCCCTTATCCACCCTTTTTAATAATGGCATAACTGCCGTTACATAGTTAGTGCTAATGATTATGATTAGATTTGATTAATTAGGAATTTTAGGGATTGATTAAAAATTAAATTATTAGTGGTAAATTAGTAGTGAAATCAAATTTATGCGAGAGAGTTGAGATTTTGAGAGGAAGAAGAAGAAGTGAAAAAAACTTGGTTTTTGAGATTTTAGTGATTAGAAGTGACCAAACTGTGTGATTCAAATCAGAGGTAGACTTTTATACGAGGTTTAATGTCCTTTTTATAAAACGCGCGATTGGGGGATACTTAAACTAATTGGGGGATATAAATTACTTTCCCCAACCAATAGTGTCTGCTAATGGGTGTTTTTTGGGAGTGGAAATACTAAAATACCCTTCCATCTGAATTAAAATTTAAAACTAAAAATCAAAATCAAAATCAAAGCCTAACAAGTTCTTAAAGATAGGTTAAATTGAATTGTTATTGAGCAAGAAGAATAAGAAGAAGAAGAAGAAGAAGAAGAAGAAGAAATGGCTTCATTGAGAAGTACATGATACCCAATCATATTTAAAGTGTTTTTGTTGTTTTAAAACTTCGTTTGGGTTAGAATCATAGACTGAAACTCAAACATATTTCAGTTTCAGTTTCAATCCACTCTTGGCTTGTGTTCATGATGAATACCCTACTATTTTTGTGTCGGCATGGTTTTTAGGATGAATATCATGCCGATATCTGGTGTCGGCATGGTTTTTAGGATGCCGATACTGAGTGCCGGCATGGATTTTAGGATGAATACCATGCCGATACTGAGTGCCAGCATAGTATTTCAGGATGAATACCATGTCGAAACTTCCTATTCAAACAATTTTTTTTTTGTATTTTTTGTCCTCAAACCGGCACGGTTCACTTGGGAATCGACCATGCCGGCACCACTATTGGCATGCTCGATACTGAACTTTTTGTGCCGGTAGTGTACTTACAATTTCAAAATTGGGAGATATTGTTTATTGACATGGTGAAAGTATGAATACCATGCCGATTTGGTCCCTGCTAGCATGGTATTCAAATTTTTACCATGCCGGCACTGAGTTTTTCAGGCGTAACAATGGCGGATTCAATGAAAAAAAATCAAATTTCAATACCTATATATGAATAATTGGAGCACTTGTGTATTCAGCTTGTTTAGTTTCATGGGTTGGTTCTTCACCTAAACCTTTAGGATCATAAATATCTTGATTTAATGTTGTTGTATCAACAAGTTCAATGATAATGATTTACTCTAATGATTATCAAACTAATCTATTAACTTACCTAATTATATTTAGTACTAAACATGATTGGTGAGGGATAGATTAGGAATTAGTTAAAATACATGGATAAGGGGTGACTCTGATTTACTATTTATATATCGTTTTTGTCATTTTCCTCTATCCCCCAATTAATATAAGTATCCCCGATCACGCGTTCTTTTTATAAGTTGAATCTGTCAAAAAATGAATTTTTAAAACCCATATCTACTGATCAGATGAACGGTTCGGCTGATAACTTCTCAGCCGAACCTATGTTTTTTGAAAATATTCCTAGGTTCGGCTAACAACTTGTCAGCCGAACCTAGGTATATTTTCAAAAAAACAGATGTTCCGATGACAAGCTACCAGCCGAACTTCACTATGTAACTAACAGATTTATGTTCGGCTGATTCGAACAAAATCTACCAAAGTCGCATCAGCCGAACATAGTGTTTCTCTAATCATATACTAGGTTCGGCTGAAAATTGGTATTCCAAGATCGGCCGAACTGATCTTCTGAAAATTTAAAACAAAGAACAAGGCTAGGTTCAACTGATTCGAACAAAATCTAGCAAAGTCGCATTAGCCGAACATAGTGTTTATCTAAAATATATACAGACCAACCTAGATAAACTAATGTGTTATACACTGCTCGGTCAAACTCGCAAGCGTTGATATCTCAAGCTTGTTTGTTAAGTTTAGTGATTAAAACTATAAGTCTTAATTTCTAGTCTACTTATAGCTATGTTTCAGACTAGGATAGATTGTGTAGTTGAGCTTTAAACTTCATGACGTTCATCAATTGAAGACGAAGAGCTACTACAGAGCTTGTGGAACTTCATCAACAAAATGTATGTGGAGACTGAAACTCATCCATCAGTCGGAAAGTTTATTTATACTCTATCTCCTATATTGAGACAAAAATCATATAGCTATATAGTATTCGATTATACACAAGCTTTTACAAAGATTATCACAATCAAGTCAACTATATCTCAAATGTGATGTTGCTTGATATACCGAAGTTTTTTTTTGGGTCAACAGAAAAATCTTTCGTCGGTCAAAAGAAAAGTCAAAATACTTGATTCGTTTTGGACTTACGAGTTACGAGGCAGAGATCGGTATAAGAATAGTAATAAATGGGAGATATAAACAAATTAAATAGTAATAAGCAAGAAACTTTCCGTTGAGTGCTATTCATCTTCTTCCTTCAGTTCCATAGCTTTACTGGATGCTGGAACCCTGTAGGTCAGTACCCTGTGAATGTATGTATTTTTATTTTCTTTTTTGATCGGTAAATAAGGGATTGTATGTATTCTTTTCTCCTCAGTAAAACCCTGAAATGTTTTAATTTTTTTTTTTATCGTTTGTTTCGTTTTCACTTTCAGTTATAAAACGTGACGCTATTCTCAGTGCCGCTACTAGCGGTAAATTAAACCGATTAAAGGGTAAGTAATTTTGAAAAAAAAAAAAAGGAACAGACTTAATTTTACTGTCTAATTTTACACAAATTGTGTTTAAATTGATCAGAATTGGTTGCAAAATATGATGATGGAAGAGGATTAGCGAACACAGTGATAAGTATTAAAGATGATAATGGAGTAGGAGTTATCCATTTTGCTGCCACAGAAGGAAAGTTAAATGTTCTCAAATACTTGATCGAAGAATTGGGACTTGATGTCGACATAAAAGATGATGCAAAAGGTATATAATCATAATAATTTAGAGCTTAGTTTAAGAATGGATGTCCATTTACTGCTGATTTTGTTGTTGGACAGGTGAATCTCCATTGTTTCATGCAGTGGTGGATGGGAATATCAACACTGTTGATTATCTACTTGGAAAGGGTGCTAATCCTAATACATCCAACACCAATGGTTCTACTCCTCTGCATTATGCTGCTCAAAAAGGTATACCACATATCTAGCATTTAAAAAAAATGTGTGGATTCGCAACTTTTCTCGTGTTATGCATATGGTTTCTTCAGATAAAAGCTGAGGTTTCTGCTATAACCATAGAAGAATGCTCTATCGTGCAATAAGATAGTTCTTGCTTGTGTACCATTCACGTTATTTTTATTTTTTATTTTTTTTTTTGAATATATGATGATTGTTTTATATCTATTCTGCTTTTTTTTTGTGGGCATGGAACCTAATGTGAGGTCACCTGCAGGGTACACAGAGATACTCACCAGATTACTTTCCAGAGGTATCAATGTAAATGGTTCATGTGAAGATGGCACACTGACGCCCCTAGAAGTGGCTGGTGCTACACTGTCACCCCTAGAAATGGCTGCTGCTAACGGCCAACTCGAGGCGATACAAATTTTGTTGGATCA
Organism: Papaver somniferum; assembly: GCF_003573695.1. Taxonomy (NCBI): domain Eukaryota; kingdom Viridiplantae; phylum Streptophyta; class Magnoliopsida; order Ranunculales; family Papaveraceae; genus Papaver; species Papaver somniferum. The sequence goes on from NC_039361.1 coordinate 160,674,311, forward strand.
CAATGCAGATGTGAGTTAGAACCGGATGTTTATGAAAACATTTCACAATTACACATGTTATCATATAGCAAATGATATCGTTTTCTTTTGTCCATGCAGCCTAATTTGATGTCTTGCCGTTCGTATACACCACTGGCGGTATCTATTGTATCTGGTCTACCCCAATCATTACGATGCCTCGAGCTTTTACTTGAGGTATCAAATTTAATCACTCTGTGACAGGCCTGCCCTTGGGAGTTTTCTTAGCAGTGGCTGTAGTTCTGTTCTCTCTTTATTTTCAATTTCTTTTGCGGTAATAGAATTACTTCTCTTTGCTCGCATATTACATAAATCTTGTCGTTTTCACATTTTTATAAATATTTCGGCCAAGTATATCAGTGTCTGGGATGATTGAAATTGACAGCAAAATCAAGAGCTAGACTGCTAGTATCTTGGATACTGATATTAGCTGAGAGTTTTGTTTGATGCATAATTAAGATGTCAGTTACTTGTGTAATCATTTCGTATAAAGTGCATATAGTATAACCCAAGAGGAAATAGAATGTGGATGCAGATGTATGACAGACAATCTAGGCTTTTAGGAGATTCCAGAGATGCTGTCAGCCTGTCACCAAAGAAGCATTGTACAAAACAGATTTGAGATTTCAGTGGTGATTCTGTTTTCTGCATAAGTTGCTCCCAGACTGGTCAGAAAATTATTTTAGTAAGCTCTAGTAGTGGCACAATATGTTTTGAATGAAATAGCTGCTTTAAACTTTAGCAAGTTGTCTAGTATGATCCTACTGAGTACTTACGCGATATTTGATGCCTGCCTGCATATTATGAAAAACTTTCTACCTCCTGCCATCTTTGTAGGCTGGTGCTGACCCGGATGGTGGATCGAATGGAGTAACACCTCTGGTAGTTGCAACACATAAAGGGTTAACAGAAATCATCAGGCGCTTAGTTCAAGCTGGTGCTAATCCCGATGTTACTTTCATTATCTTTAACTTCACTATTTCGGTGTAGTTGTGGGCCCATCTTTACTCTCTACATGTAAGCTCAATATATCCGGATGACATGCTTTGTTGCATGTATTACTGATGTCACATGTGCGTATATTTGAGGGAAATCTCCTCACCATTTAGGTGATCCATGAAAATATCAAATCGTTTTTTATTCCGGAGTTAGAATGTGTTAAGACTGTTCATCCATCATGTGATCTGCTAAATTTATGATTAGGAAACTAATACACCGCAGTATGATAATATTAATTAAGGTCCCATTCTGGTGACACATCTAAATATCGATGCGACCTTATGACTTATTTCGTACGCAGATGAATTTTATGCAAGTAAACAACCTTTTTATTAATGCTTATCTAGGCCCAGCTTTCTGAATCTATAATGGTTCCAAATATCTACGACTTCTATTTAAACGTAGATCTTGCAGTTTTGAATGGTGGGTTTGCTACATATTGTGTTATGCAATTTTTTTGGGGTTGCATACAAACTGACAATAAATCCTAAATTCTCTTTGGTGTATAATTGCCGCAGTCAAAGGTCATCATCATGATGTTGAGATTCTTTTCCCTGTTACTTCTCGTATTCCGGGATATATCGACTGGAGCATTGGTGGAGTAATGACACGTGTACAATCTGATCAAGCTAAGGAACAGGTGGGCAACATATAACTTGCGTCTGTAGTTTGAAACAAAACAAGGGCGGCCTTTCTTCTATCATTGTTGCTTAAACATTAGGGCAATCTTCCGGTGTACGTCTCTAGCTGTCGGTGAAAACTATGGGCTTAGAATTTGACTAAGTAGTTCACATTTTAAATGCTTACAAAAAAGAACAAAAAATCTTGACTGGGTACTTAGAATCAACTGGCCCAGGTTGCATCATTTTCGCCTCATATTTCTTCCAGTATTAAGAGCTGGACTCTTTTCGTTATGGCAAAAATCTAAACGAAATAATTTCGTGCAAATGCATATAGATTGCTAAGAAATAGTTTGGCTCTCCAATTTAGCCATGGGTTGCGTATAAGGCAAGTTCGATGTGTGTAAATAACTAACTTGCATCATTGGTAGACCTTGGTATACCTTTGCAACTTTCTTCTTTTCCATGGATGGAGATGTTGGAATATCAGCTCCTTAACCTTCGTGCCTTAGTACTAAACATCATATAAAAGATAACTACATGTTGAAATCAGACTTGACCGTAGTATGAACATGCCCAACAACATACTGGAAGATTGCCCTAATATTACATAAGTGTGATTTCTATCATGTCATAGCTGCTGTTTTTGTAACCTTTGTTGTGTACATATATAAAGTTTGTATTAATAACTGTGAGGTCCTTAACTTTGAAGTGGAAGCTGAAAGCCAATGAGAAGTTTCAAGAGGCAAAGGAAAAAGGCGCAGAAGCATTCAAGGAACAGGACTATTATAAGGCATTATATTGGTATTCACAGGTACCGTTTGTTTGAAGATGACTATATATCATTTGATGGAAGTGAACCCTGAATTACATAATGATGATGCTTTTAGTTGAAATTATGACAGTGAATTCATTTTATCCTACATAAATTTTGTTGTCATTGTTGGAGGTTCCAATTTGAGTTTTTTGACTAGTAACGTGTGTTCATAATTCTATCATAAATCCTTGAATAAACTCTGTTTGACCTATTTATCCCGATTTCTCCATCCAAGAGGGTTAGACACTGCTGCATAACCTAGCAGCCTGGTCTAGTCTTAACTATTTAGTTGTTGATGTATTGGTCTACGGCTGAACAATATTAGTCTATGGCTGGAACTTTTTCGTAAAGTTACGTATCCGTTTCCTTCTTTCAAATGGCTGTTTTTTCAGTAGCTCCAATACTTGAAGTCGTATTTTAGTTCAGTGTGAGGTTGTTCTCACTATTTTATTGCCCCTGACACCATAATTTTCAGTTTATTGAGAATATATACTTTCGTTGATGACTTTTGGTGTTTGTTGGAGCTCTGCTCATGTTCTAAACTCTGTTGAAAGCTTTAACTATATTTTTTTTCTTCTTACGAGTTTCTACCTGATACCGCCTTTTATCGATGAACTTAATACCCTCTATATTAATTCTTTTACCTGGTCGCTTTTAGTGACTATTGCTATCTCATTTTTCCCCATCTTTAGTTCATTTTTTCATTCTTTCTTATGTTATGTGAAGCAACCATCGCATAACTAATGTACTTTGTTTTATGATGCGAACATAGGCAAGCGATATTGCTCCTTATGACGCAAATGTACTTTCTAACCGGAGTATGTGTTGGGCCCGTGTGAAAGACGGCAAGTCGGCTTTAGAAAATGCCAATAAATGCATATTGCTAAGACCAGATTGGCCTAAGGCATACTATCGGGCTGGTGTAGCGTACAATTTACTAAAAGTAAGTGTTTTCTTTTTTTCTTTCTTTTTCCTTCCTTCAAAAGAAAGATGAAGTGAAATGTATTTCTTGTTTCGTGTTTCCGCTGTTTATCTTGCTGCTTTCTAGGTTTTTGTCGTCTTTGATTTTTTAGAGCACAATTTTTTACTCCTTATCAAGCAGGAGAACAAAAAAACGCGGACAGTGTTTTCAAGTTTCTTTTGTTGCATTCTTTATTGCAGAGATACAGTTGTGCGCAAGAAGCCTTCCTCGAAGTTTTGAAGTTGAGTCCTAATAACCAAGAGCTTAAAGATGCATACAGGTTCAGTTTTACCACCCGTTCATCCCCTTAATTTTGTTTTATCGATTTTAACCTTGAGTTCATGTTTTGTCTTATCACAAAATCAACTTTGAAGTCACATCTGGCAGTCAAAACTCGAGATGGTTTATACTTTATCTTTATCAGATTCAAGAAGTAATAAAAAATGGATTTTTCCCCATTTTTTACTTGATAGACTAACCTTTTCTCGTTGGTTTTATTTTTTGAGCCAATTATGTTCCCAAGTCATTTACTTCAAGTGTCCTCGAGTCTCTTTTCCCGGTGATATTCATCTAGTTGTTCCTTTTATTGCTTCTCGCTGCTTGGCTACAGGGAAGCTGTTGAAGCTCAGTTGAAGTCCGCATGACATGAAGAGTATCTTGCTTAGAAGAAGATGGCTGTGTCTTTTTTGACAACGTCTGTATGGAATTTACTTCACTATGTCTATATGTACAGCCCTTTTCTTAGATGCCTTTATCAAGACACTCTTGGAAACAAGTCATGTCAAATATGTTCAACATTTACCCTAAGTATTTTGCATTCTGTTTAAAAATATGTTCGCCTGACATTTCAATCTCATCATTCGATTTGGCTTTTGGTAGTATGATTTATGAAAGGATGAAAAATTTAAGAGACTGTTCGGTACAATTTTTAAAAACAGTTTTCAAAAATACTTTTCCACTGTTTTAAAAATATACACTTTTTTCTTTGTTTTCATTTTCTAAAAATTATTTGGTAGGATAAAAACGATTTTTGAAAACCAAAGAAAATCAACTAAATCAAATCAAATGTAAAGACTCGTCTAAGAGATAGTGATACTATCCATGACTCACTTGCAGTCATTCCCCCTATCTCTTACTTTGTTCTGAAAAGAAGAAGAAAGAACAAAAATAAAATAAAAGAGAAAACACAGAAAACAATAATTTTGTTGTTTTCAAAAACATAAAACAAATAGAAATCATTTTCTGATAATGTTCCTATCCAAACGCGTTTTCTCCTATTTTCTGTTTTTTAAAACAGAAATCTGGTTTTGAAAACTATACCAAACATGCTCTAACACTCTGGAAAAGCGTAACTCAAGGTCTACGAGGGAGAAATCTTGAAATTTCCAGGATGGTAGGGTCCAGCTTGAAAATATTTTGCCGGAATTTGATACTCTCCCCAATAATTTGGTATCAGCAATGTTGGTCGTGGCATAAGTGGAAGTGGACTATCATTCTTGGTAACATTTTTAGCTTAGTATGATTGAAATGAAGGATACTGATAAATATCTGGGAGTAACATTATTAATAGGTAGGAATAAAACCAAAGCTTTCAATCCTCTTATTCAATTTTTTGGAACCAGATTAAAAACTTGGAAAGGTAAGACTATGAACCATTCTGTCAGAACAACCATTATCAAACATGTTTTGAATGCTTTACCAACTTATCAAATGAGCTGTTTTAGAATTCCAAAAAACATGCTAGAACAAATGGATTCTATTCAAAAACATTTTTGGTGGGGGCATACTGATAATAGAGGTCTTTGTTTGTTAGGTTGGAACAAACTAGATACACCTAAAGCTTTGGGTGGTCTTGGTTTTAGAAGTCTTGAGCATCTAAATACTGCATTGTTAACAAAATTAGCTTGGAAGGCATGTAATGATGAAAATTCTCTTTGTATGCAGATTGTTAGAGCTAAGTATGGCAAAGAAGGTAGTTTACTTCATGTTGATAAACTAAAAGATGATTGTTCTTGGTTATGGAGAAGCCTTTTTTTTTTCTGGTATTGAGATTGTGCAAAATCATTCTATGTGGATTGTCCAATGTGGTACCAAAATTAAAATTTGGCTAGATAACTGGATTATAGGTTTCAATAGTCCACCTATCCCAATTGTGGGAATATCTAGCCTGGTTTCTATTACTTTTGTTTGTGATTTGTTTCTCCCAGGAACTAGAGTTTGGAATGAACAATTGGTTAGTGCTATCTTTGATGAAGAAACTTCTAATGCTATTCTTAATATAGTTCCTAGCACATGTGAGGATTATTTAGTTTGGAAACCTGATAGACAAGGTAAGTTTTCAGTGAAGAGTGCTTATAATACACTCTGCTTCAATCATGTTAATAATTCCATTATTAATGATCACATACCTAAAATGGTCTGGAAAAAACTTTGGCAGACTAAAGTTCCTCATAGAGTGCAACTTTTTATCTGGAAATGTTTGAAAGGCATTGTGCATGTTAGGGGTAAGCTTGCTATTTATAAAACTGAAATAAAATCCCATTGTAGCTTCTGCAATCATAGTACTGAAACTACTAGCCATTTGGAGTGCACTTATGCTACTTCTTTGTGGAATGCTTTGAATGTTAACATTGTGGATGTCTGTTATAACTTTGCCTCTATTCAGGATTGGATTATATCCTGGTTTTATACAAATGATAGTAGCAGTATTAGCCATATGACGGATTCCTATGTTATTAAATTTATGTGTATACTTTGGTACATATGGAAAGACAGATGTAACATGATTTTTCAGGGAGTATTTCCTAACCTGCACAGCACTATTACTAGAATCAATAATCTGATATCTCAATGTAATTTTGTGAATGCTCCTAATAGCAATGCTAGTAACAGGAAAAATCTCCCTAAGGTTTGGTTTCCTCCAGAAACAGGTTTTATTAAAGTAAATATTGATGCTTCTTACATTTATGAAACCAGAAGAGGTAGCATTGGACTGATAGTTCGTAACTGTGCAGGCAAAAATTACCAGTACAAGGTTTCAACTTGGAGGAAGAACTGGAAGCTGAAGTTGGTGCAGAACATTTTGAATGTAAAGCTCTAATCAAGGCAGTTGAATGGATAGAAGAGAATGGTTTCAATAAAGTCGTCATTGAGATAGATTGTGAGAACCTGGTGAACTCAATTCATAGTAATGACCCGCAAATGCATTGGTTTAATCACCATTTTCTCTTATCAGTCACGAAAAAGTCTTTAGACAATGAATTTTGGTTTTGCAAATTAGTTAATAGATTAAATAATGGTGTAGCTCATGAATTAGCAAAAAGGCTAGACTTGATGCAAATAGTTTCTTTTATGATTCAAACTATCTCTTGATATTGTTAAATGAATTGAGGATGATTATGTACTTCTTAAAAGAATCTAATCAATAAAATTCTTTCTTAGTATCAAGAAAAAAATAATGTCATTCACCAACAGTTTGAAGACCTCAGCCAAAATGTCTAGTTATGGGCCAACGAAGTAAAAGCCCGACTCTGAGATGTTCCTGCCCTTTTCCTCAGAAATCCTCCCAGTGCTAATCCCAGGCAGACAGCGAGCACATAAAAATAAAAGCACCAAGAACAGAAAAAGGAGAGAAGATAAAAGAGTTATTGAATTCATTAGCTATTCTGTTATCTGAATCTTATTCTAATGGGATTCCTTGAACATCATAAGAAGTTTATAGATGCTGCTGAGAAAGGAATCAAATGGTCTAGTTCTGATGTTCAATCTTTCATCTCCATTGATCCTATCCATGGACCTGTGGTATGCTACTCTTCTCTCGTTTCCAATCATATCAGTTTCTTCTCTTTTTATCTAGATTCTCAAAAATTTCTCATAACTTCGGTATTTTTCATTTCATTGATTTTTAGGTTTTGTAAGTGTAAAAGGAATTAGATGTCTGTGTTTGTTAGGTTTTTTATCTGATCTTGACATGTTTGTGCTTCATATCTGTGGTCTAGATATCCATTTCACTCTTTGGATTTTCTTATGAAATGGTGACTGGTTGTGAGAATTAGATATTGAAGCAACATTAGGCTAATTGATTCTATGTAGGACATGTTACACTGAAATTCCATATAATGTGATATGAGATATTGATATGAGCCTCTGGTACTTAGAAAATCATGTGGAAAATTAGAATTTTACATGGGTTGGCTCAATATTGTTGTTAATCTTATAGTGACTGAATGGTTTGAAATAGATTTGCCAATGCCCTAATATGATCCTTCCTTTTTGTTATTCTGCAACTAGTTTGCTAATTTCTCCACGACTCTTCTTCAGGTGGAAAATGCCAGGAAAGCAGCAAAAGTAGCTGCAATAGGAAGCGCTGTTGGAGCACTTCATTTGGGCGGAACTGCCTGGAGATATTCAAAGAGTCCTCACGGTACTCTTCTAGCTAAATATTGTACTCTTATTGCTTATCTTGTGCTACGACACTTAAGTCTCCTAGTAAATTTTGGAAAATTAAAACGAACTATGAGAAAATAAAACTACTGGAACCTTATTCTTTTGCTGTCATCTTGTAGCGATTCTTTTTACTTTCGATTTACATTGGCTAATGACTATTAATGGTATTCAATCCTGTTGACGCTCTCCATGCATTTGTGTGAGTGATATCTAGCATGCTTTCAGTATATTTTGTGACCTCAGATGTGTTCATTCTAGAGAAATAGATGCCCAAGGTTTGGCCTGCTCGGCACTGATGTCTCTTGTATAGAAATGTCGCGTGTGAGTGATATCTGGCTGCACGGAAATGTCCTGTGTAACCCTTAAGACTATGCAAAATAGTGATTATTACTCTGAAGACAAGCGTCCAACTTTACTTTTAAGCAGTCAGGTGGTGGTTTAGCGACTTCCTTAGTTTCCTTTTCCTACCCATGATGTATGAAAATCCGATGCTGGTCCATCGGGGATCTGGGATTAGGATTAACATTGTTAAAAACTAGCTGTACTAGTATATTCAACTCAAAAGCAATCAGGTGGTGGTTTAGTGACTTCCTTAGTTTCCTGTTTCTACCCATAATGTATGAAGTTCCGATGCTGGATTATGGGGGATCTGGGATTAGGATTACAATTGTTAAAAACTAGCTCTACTAGTTTATTCATCAAAGGGTTGTTATTGCTATCATCTCGTAGTGATTCTTTTCACTTTCGGTTGACATTGGCTATAATGATTATAAGTGCTATTCAATCGTGTTGTCACTTTCCATACATTTGTGTGAGTGATATCTAGCATCCTTTCAGAATATTTTGTGACCTCAGATGTGTTCATTCTGGAGAAATAGATGCCCAGGGTTTGGCCTGCTCGGCAAAGCTGTCTCTTGTATGGATTTATCTGGCTGCATGGAAATGTCCTGCGTGAACTAGTTTATTCCTTTTAAAGGGTTGTTATTGCTGTCACTAGATTTTGTTTTACCCCTTGGTTGGTGAAGTTTTGGAATATGATCGCCGTATTAAAAGTACAAGCTGTTTCTGTTAAGTACCATGTTTACCCTGGTCCATGCTCTCCTGCAAACGTCGTATTTGAACAATTGAAATTGCGCTGAAAATTAGATTTCTACAGTAGCTACGCATGCTTGTTTTGAAACTTTGAATGACCAGTATGTTCAGTTGAGTCCCTTGGAGGACTCTAAATGTAGCGGATATTCTTGACACTGAAAGAGATTCTGTTGAGTTTGTTACCACTGTTGAGATGAGTATTGCATTCAAAACCATTCAACTTGTGTGCATTGCCAGAATAGTAAAAAGAAAAAATTTGAGTGTAGCTAGTAAGAGATTGGATTTACCTGTACTATATGATGTTTGTTTTCACCTTTTATTAACAGGTGCTGTCTTAGCTTTGGGTCTTGGAGCTGTGGTTGGTTACACAGTTGGAAAAGAAGCTGCATCCCATTATTATCAACTCTATCGGGCTGATACTATGGCTTCTCAGGTCAAGTTTTTGGAGTGGGTGGCTACCAAATCTGAGGTTCGATCATGAGCCCACCTGCGTGTTGAGAATTCAAGGCCAACACCCCTTATCGCGACCATTTACTTCCTCATATTGGTAGGTGAAATAAAAAGCAGGTGCCCAGCCTGAAAAGAAGCTTACAGTACAACTTGTAAACTTGAGTTTGTGATTTCTCTTTGAAATATGCCTTTGCTTCTCTGGGTTTTGAGAATTTTTTGTCTTCCTTTTTTCTTGAATTTTATCAAGTAATAGAGAGATGTCTTTTATAGAGCAGGTTTTCTTTGCAAGTACTCGAAAGTGTAATTGTTCATGCCAAGGTACAACTACAGCCAATTTTGAAGTATTTCAGACCAGCAGTTCTGTTTTGGTACTTCCCTATGAGGCTGTTTTATTAATAACTTTTAACAAAAAGGAAATTCATACGACATCAGAACACTAAAGAGCAAAGGAGATTGGATTGCAAAATAAAAACTACTTATGAATGAAAAAAATGGAACCAAAGAGTTCCATATGGTTTGAGTTCTGGAACCTACATGCATAACTGAGTCTGACTCTCTGAGCATGAAATTCACTTTCCGGTTTTTGCTTCCTGCTCTGTGCACTTGAAAGCCTGGAGTTTCGAAGCTGCTAATTTATCCAAAAACCACACCAAGTTCCCGTTTCCTGGGTTAACCATCCGAGCAGGTAGCATTGAGCCATCTGGTCCGACATCATCAATTACTAAGTGCAGCATTTCGGCTTTGCTGATGCCTGTCACGACAACAGCGACGTTGGATGCCGAGTTGATGACTGGCAAAGTAAAAGTTAACCTTTCGGGTGGAGGCTCGGGAGAGTCGGTGATGAAGGTGACCCATTCATCTTCCTCTTCCAGTACCATGTGGTTTGGGAATAGTGATGCGACGTGTCCATCAGGTCCCATCCCAAGAAGAATCAGGTCGAACTTCGGGCAATCATTGATCTCTGAAACACCAACTGTCCGGGTCTTCACCAGTTGACGTAGGACGAATTCATACTCGCTAGCAGCTTCCTCTGCAGACAATGAGTCATTGATGGAGTATACATGGCTTGGGATCAGGGGCACCTATTCCAAGCAGAAGCAATATCAGAACTAATGCAGCCTAGATTTGTGAAAACAAATAATAAATTGCACCGAGTTTCCTCAAATCTTTTAATGTTAAAATTCATTAGCTGTTCTTTAGGCCCGAAGGAAATTCTTGGACGAACAAGATAACTGCCGCAGACCAGTTTTTACGTTGCCTAATCAAGAAGAAAAATGACCAGTTTTTCAAACTGAACCTTCAAATATTTGGTGCCTAAGATGTTGGTAGGTCACACATTCCAAGGATACGACTCTTTGGAGGAAATGGGGGAACAACAGCTGAATGACACGATATTGTTTTACATTTTAAAATAAGAAAGGTTATAAATTGGATTACAAAAATAGAAACTCTAGAAACGTTAAGAAACTCTACAGATTACAAAAATCAGAGAGTTAAGTTATTTCAGATGCATTCTATTCTACAAAGAAATTGCCAAAAGTAGGGTATAGGGGATGAAACTGGCAAGAAACCTCACTCGTGGTGTCTCCGAAAGTAGACTACAAAGACCTGCAACCAAGTTTATGACTAACAACTGAGATGGGGTCTATGGAAGTGCATTCATTTTCACGATTTATCGTCAGCCAGAATGGGGGATTCAGATTAGCACAATTCACTAATTCCTGAACTCATGAAATTCGGACGATAAGGCGAATATTTGGGGAATTATAACAGAAGATCCAGAATTTATTACCTTGGACAAGAGACAATCCTTTGCCAACTTGTAATTACTGTCTGCGTGATTTTTTGGCACGACACGCTCGTCTGCCCAAAAGATATACCATTTGGTCCAATCCACGGTCTTGTTATAAGGCGCTCCACAGAGTTTTCTGTCACAGATGAAAGAAACAACATTAACTACCGTATCAACGTTAACGGTTACAACCAACATTAACAGCCAAAAAAACGAATCTAGCTTACAGGAAACAAAAAAGTAAAATTCTAGTATGTAAGATAGGCTAAATAGGAATGTATACCCCATCAAGCTAATGAGAGAACCACCAGACAAGGCAATGGCAAAGAATCCCCTCTCCTTGACTGAAACCTCGGACAATTCAGCAATATAATCCGCTAATTCAGTCGCAACCTCATCCCAACTTTCATAAATCCTCAATTCCCCTCTCTCGGTATGACAACCCGAACGAGACATTCTTCTTATTTGGCCTAGCTACCGGAAAGTAAACCCTGCAGAACATATATAGTTGAAAACTCAAAGAAAAAGCGAAACCCATTCCCAAATTACGCAGAAGTGATAAAAGTAGAAACATGAATGATTTCTTTTAGAAGATAATTTGTAAGCAGAGAGATCTAAATTAAGAAAAACCGCATGCAATGCCTTAAAAACACTGGACTGAGAATCCACTTGTAACAAGTGATACAAGAAATGCATTCTAATAAAAATCCAGCAGATGATAACATCATTTCAGCTCTAGCATGCACATATACAAAGATAAACATACCCCAGACCCAGATCATCATAAAACTAGAATAAACATGATCTAATCTCTTAGAATATCCTGCAACAACTACTGAATCATGAACAAATAAATAAAAAGAGAGGAAAAAAAACTTACAAACAACAGAAGTGATAATTAAACAAAGGCAGAAGAAAATCATCAAAGTATGTATGATCTCAAACTTGACAAATTATTGAACCAAAAAAAAACAAACATATAATGTTGTTGTGAATGTTACCTTCCACGTGCATCCACCCCACGATTGTGACAAAACAGAAGAGAGTTACTGTATTTAACAACAATTCTTTCACTCTTCAAACTGATAAATAAATTAAATAAATAAGAATTAAATCTGGAATTCCATTTTTACTAGCTAGAAATAGACTGGATTCTCTGCTGATAATTCTCACTTGATTAAATCTACAATAGTTTTTAAAGACAGATAAAAAGGAAAACAGTAGCACTACTAGAGGGTTACAAATGAACTACGATAGTACAAGCAAGGGCCCTTGGGTTGAGGTGAGTCCGAAAGGAAAGAGTGGTAAGATGAGCATGCAACACCTGTTCGAACTAAAATCTGACAAATGTACGTAATATTCATTTTTTTTCAGTCCCTACTTGCGATAATAATTATATCGACTAGTACTATTAATCTTTCTTTTATTGTTCTCTTTATTGATTCACCCTTATCCATATTTGCACTACTTTAAATATACTATATAATTGGAGTTGGAGTTAATACAACATTATCCACCTGAAAATTTTTGTTTTTTTTTTCTTTTGCTTCTTATAAATCTTAATTTCCTTTATTTTCTTTAGTTCTCTTTTGTTGTTGGAGTGACAAAACCACTTAGCAATGGCTGTTGGGATTGGAACGATTCACCTCTTCACAGAAAGAGGTTTGGTGGGAAGGTCACTAGTTCGACTCACCTCTTCGTAGAAAGGGATTAAATTAGTTCGAATTTCTAGTAGGAGTCAACGTCAGTCCCATGCAATTCTATTGTTGGTGCAACCGCTGTAACAGCTAAAACAACTTATGGTTATAGCCAGGTTTGCAGCACGCATGAGTAAAAACATCCGAAAATGCGTCATTCGTCCAAATACTTTTAAAACACGGTTCTAATGGATGAGTAAAAATTAGTATGGGTGAAATGGACACAAAAAAATAGTAAGGATGAAACTGGATTCATCCTGATTTAAAAGTGGTAATTGAATTTCTATCCTTACTTTTGATGGACTTTACAAATATCCTTATCACACAATAAATATATCTCTGATGGCAACATTGAAATTTTATCTAAAAAATTTATTTTCATGTTTTCCATTTTTAACCTTTATGTGTTATATACTCTTCTTCTTCTTCACTTCGGTTGAAAAACGAGCAACACAGTTTATCATGGCTGCCGCCACCACTACCATCTCCGACGCCACCACAACCAACACCACCAGTACCATCACCATAACTACCACCACCATCTCCTTAATCACGATCTGCATCTCCATCTTTCCAGATCGAAAATCACCATCTCCATCGTTTTTCCTGCTTTTTTTGCCGTTGTTACAATCGAAATATCGATTGAGAGAAAGATTTTCGATTGAAATTTATTTTAGGTTTCATTTTAAGTTTCAGAGATTTCTGTGTTCGGATTCAATTGCAGGTGGATTTTGAGTTAGAGATTTGAACTCAGTGATTTGAGATCCAGATTTGTTGATTCTAAAACTGGTAAGGTTCGACTTTATTTTTAGGTTTACATGGAGAAGCTGAGACTCTCCATCTGAGACTCTGGGGATGTTGGTATTGAAGAGATGAAGGAGCTGCAAACTGCAGATGTAAGGGTGTGTTAGTGGTTTGATGGGTTTGAAAGTGCAGGTGAATTAGCATGTTTCCGGTGATTTCAGTCCATAGTGGTTGAAGTAATGAAGCTCTGTTGGTAGTAATGAAGCTATTTTAGATGAATGTTAGGTTTACAAGGTTGGAATTTACAGCCATGGATGAGTGTTGCTGGTTCTTGTCTTGCAATTGGAGTTCAGGCTGAGATGAAATTGCAGAAATGGGTAACTGCAGTGGGTTTGTGTGTATGTATTGCAGTTGTGTTGATATGCAATGGAGTCTGGATTTACAAAGCAAGCGTCGATAACTGCAAGCTAAACTGAATGCAGGTGATAATACATACAAAGTTTGAATAGGTGGTGATTTTGTTGTGCAGTGGTGGTTTGGTATTGCAAGTGGAGCTGTGATTTATTTATATAATAGATGAGCAATGAACTTGTGAAGCTGCAGATGATGCAGTTCAGGTGCAGCTGAGATGAATCATTGGTGGACCTAAACCGAGCTGATATGAGAGCTGTAATGGAGAATCAAGAGAAATGGAAGCAGTATTGCAGTTGTGCTTGAAGTTGTTTGAGGTGGTTATGTTGGTTGAAGGAGGCAGTAATATAGCAGCTGCAATATGGTGGTGCAGAACAAGGGTGTTGTCCAGAACAAGGGTGTTGTGTTGGTGGAGGTTGGGTGTTATTTGTGGTGGTTGGGAGATGGTGATGGTGGTGAGACTTCAACCTAATAGCTAATGTGAAATTTTGTTTGTTTGATTTTATTCCCATTTGTGTTCAATTCGCAATATGTTATGGGTACCAATTATAATCTCTTTTTCTGCTTTGATTATTGGTCTCTATTTTAGTTGCAGTGCATTGTTCATCCGCAAGGCGACGTATGTGCAAATGTTATTCGACTGATAAGCAAATATATTATTAAAACAGACTAACAAGCTGTTGGGAAGTTATACATTGTAGATTCAGAATTTTTATAATTATTTCATTGATTGTATGAAGGGTGTATTACATACAGAAATTGTGTTTTTTTTTGTTGTAACCATTGTTACTACATTTGTACTGTTGGAGTATATTATAAGCGATATTAGAATCCTCAACATAGTTCTTGCTCACTAACGTTCTATTGTTAGTGACTAGGATAAACGTTACTGACTGGTTTCATTGTCTATGTACATGCCAACAAATTTGGAGGGATTTCTTTTGGGCATGCACTATTCACCCTTGAAGTTTTACAGTGAATTCTACTTTTGTATTATGCTTGTATGGTATCGGAAAACAGTGCTGGCGAATTGTGCGAAATATCTTACCAATAACAGTTCATGTTAGTATTTTAATTTTTTATGGGATCAACTATGGTTGTTGATCCCATTTGTGGATCAACAATAGGTGTTGATCCCATATATTATGGGATCAACTACTATTGTTGACCTTATTTTCTTGGATTAGTATCATTATGCTTGTAGTTTAAATGTTTTTATTTTATAGATATAAATTCTCTGAATGTTGAATTTGTGGTGCAATGGTAGCATGACTGACTCCATGTCAGATGATGCGTGTTCGATTCACGTCAAGTTCACTCGCTCATATGTCAATTTTTTCTGTAAACTTTGGTTGTCGACTCCATTTACATGGATCAACTTCCATTGTTGATCCAATTTAGAGAATCAACAACTGTTCTTGATCCCTAAATTGGATCAACTTCTACTGTTGATCCTTTTTTTTGTTTGGATCAACATCTACTGTTGATCCCTAAATTGGATTAACATCTACTGTTGATCCTTTTTTTTTTGGATCAACTACTGTTGTTGATCCCTAAATTGGACCAACATATGTTTTTGATCCTTTTTTTTTGGATCAACTATTGTGGTTGATCCCTAAATTGGATCAACATATGTTGTTGATCCTTTTCTTTTTGGAGAAACTACTGTTGTTGATACAAAATACCTAAACCAGTGGTGGTGGGTGGCGGCGGCGGAGGTGGTGGTGGCGGCGGCGACGGAGGTGGTGGTGGAGGCGGAGGGTGGTAGCGGCGGCGGACTGGCGGTGATTGCATCAGTGGTGGTGGAGGTGGTGGTGATGGAGGTGGTGGTGGTGGTGGTGGTTGTGGTGGCGCCAGTGGTGGTGGTGGTGGTAGCGCCAGTGGTGGTGGCGGACTGGTGCTGGTGATGCAATGGTGGTGGAGTGGTAGTGGAATATTAGTAGTGGTGGTGGTTGGTAAGTGGTGGTTGGTAGGTGGTGGTCGTTGAACGGTCGTGGTGGAATGGTAGTTGAATGTTGGTGGTGGTGGACGTGAGGTGGTCCTAGTGGTGGTGGTGGTACGGGTGAAGTAGTAGAGGAAGAAATTTGTTCCATTTTGAAATACAAGAAAATATTATATTGTTGATGGTATTTAGGTAATCTAATTTTAAATGGATAAGGTTATTAAAAAGTAGGGATATATTTATTGTTATATAAGGATATATTTGTAGGATGTTAAAACTAGGGACATATAATTAATATACCCAACTTAAAAAATAGCGAGGATGAAACTGGATGCATCATGTGTAAATTAAAAATAAGAAAAAGTATTTGAGAATGGGTAGGATGAAACTGTTTACATCCTGGCTATTTTTACATTTTTGTCCATTTAAACAGTATCAAAATCTAGATGTCTTTTTCACCCAGAAAATGTTGATTTTGGTTTTTTTAACCAATTTTGTGTAAAAACATTGTACGGGATCGAATGAATGTGAATCTATCAATTTGCACAAACATTTAACTATGTAATCGAGATTGTGAAAGGACAATAGTCCTACATCGCTAGATTTCGAATAATTAACTTAAATATATACGAAAGGGCTTCTCTACTCTTTTCTAATTGGTTTTGAGTTGGATGCCCACCTTTTAACATGGTATCAGAGCCAGATCTGTATATGTATGTGGGATATGCCGGGACCGAATGTCACCTGCACACTCATGACCACACGTATGTGGTATGATTGAGTAAGAACCTGTACATGGGGTGTACCGTGACTTAATGTCACCTGCACCCGTAACCACACACGTAGGTGCAGGTGAGGCCAAATGACTAGCCTTACACGTGAGGGGGCGTGTGAAAGGACAATAGTCCCACATCACTATATTCCGCATAATCAACTTAAATATAATCTGAAAGGGCCTCTCCACTCTTTGCCAATTGGTTTTGAGTTGGATGCCCACCTTTTAACAGAGATGAATATAAGTTTACAGTAAATGTAAATACAAGATAAGTAAATGGCACAAGAGTTTTAACGTGGCTCAGCCTTAGCCTACATCCAAGGGGTTAATGGGGTTGAGATCTTACTATGAATATTTGAGTATTACAAGATTTGATGAACCAATGAAGTAAAGGTGTAGTAGGGAAAAAACTGATTTTGCTGAAGGTGGTAAAATGGGGTAGGTTGATGAGAAACAACCTGAATCCTATAAACTAATATACTGCATATGAGTACTTTAGATTCGAGAGATTAATTTGTACAATCCTTGCCTGAACCAATAAATGTTTGTTCCAGTCTTGCTTCGGTCACAAAGGAATGGGAAGGGTTGGCCTCAAGGAGGAAAGCATAGGAAGTGTTGAGATCATAATGGTAGATTCTGTGAGATGTGATGGTGTATGATCGTGTATCAGAAAGTAGAACTTTCTAGAAGGTTGTAAGGTGTTCTTGATACTTGTGTTAATGGACATGATTGCTTGTGTTAATCATGCATGTACACCCGGATCTCGTAGGAAGTGGAAGTTGTGAAGCAGTGGGAAGATGGAGATCGGTGGAAGTGATGAAACCGTGTCCCTATCACAGAGGGAAGACTGGACGGTTGCATATCCACTAATCCTTCACTTGTCAATTGTCCGCATTTCCTGACACTTTCTCATAATAGGTGCATTGCACACCGTATTTCCATAGACCGCCAGGACAATACCCTGATGAACATCCCCCATTTGTGACGTTGTTGATGTTTCGAGTGTTTTGGTAGAAACTACTACTTAGTTTTAAATGTGACCTGCGTAACTAGGTTGACTAGGGATGGACTGCATGATTAAATTGACTTGCATGACTTTCTCTCACCTAACTGATGAAGTTGACAGGTTGTAAAAGTATATCATGTCGCAGCTTGAATGGACCAGTAATGTGGGACAGGGTTGTCGAATGATTCCAACACCTCTTTAATGAAAGAATGAATGGAAATATATGTTAATGTACGAAAAAATTCATAAAATGTATACCATGGATTTATAATGTTAATAGAAACTTATGTTAATTTTTGGGTATTGTATTCCTACGTCTATAAACTGATTCTGGGTTGATGTGATGAACATCAACCACAACCGGTATACGCTAATGCACACATAAACCGATTATGCGATCATGTTTGAATTTGTACATAAACCAAGAAACGGTAATTGTAGGTTTATCATATAATCCGATTTATTCCGTTTGAAATGTCCACTTTTCTGGTCCTTTTTAAGACAAAATCAGTTTTTATTTACCTCACATATAAACCGATGTGAATAGGTAAATGTTTCCATGAATTGTAAGTTCACAGTCATACTATATGTGCCTACATATACTCCGATTTTAACGGATATTGTTAAAAATAAATTACTCAAACGGCTTTTTTTATTCAAATTATAGTCGTTGGTCCCTTATGTATATAAAGTGGATAGTATATTCTCTATCATATACTAATTTATTATTTCTTTCAAAGATGTCAAACCTATTATCATCCACTACCAATTCAGTCTGAACTACATTCCACTCGGAAGTCTGATAGTAGGCTAGTGTCTGTAGCGGTTTAATACGACTCAATGCGTAAACTAGACGAGGTTTTGGGATTTTTCTATAGGTGAAGTTTTCCTCGTTAACGCAATTTATCTGTGTCTTGCTTTCTTTTTTTACTTCCGCATTATATTTGTGTTTTATATAATTAAAGTAAAAGCAAGTGATTCGATAATCAACCTAGAAAACTTTTAACTAAAACTGTATAAGACCTACAAGATTTGTTCTTAAGAATTCGAATTTTGAAATAAAGACTATAAAACTTATTCTTGTTGGAATTCAGTTCATATACTGTTACGGTACATACGAGGTTGTCTTGGATATTGATTTTTGATATTTTCCAAGATTTTTTGTATTTATTCAGGTTTACGAATCTTTGATCAAAACTACTGATTGTCCAAGAAATATAAATTGTGTATATATATTTTTCAAGGATCATTAAGTTGGTATACTTGCGATTGTATTAGGCTTTGTCTTATAGGTCCAAACGAAAAAATTGGTGGTGTATTTGGTACCCCCGCGTTTTCAGTTGGTCACAGAGCAGGCAAACACTGTAAAGACCTAATAAGTCTGTGTTTGTAGCGATCTGACCTATAAACATATTATCTTTGAAACCTTTGGAAAATAAAAGGACTACTACTTCTTATCTTACACCGTTTTAACTCCTCTCTATCGAGAAAACGGAAATTGGGAATAATTTACGAAGGTCTATATTCTTGGAATAGCATTAACAGTTCGATCCTCAAAGATCGTGAGAATGACCTAAGTAAAAAGTTCACTTGACTGTGATACTTTTCGTCTAGAATTCTATAATTTGGAATAAAAATTTGCATCAACTTAAGCAAGGATTAACTCTCAAAAAAGTAGTTTTGAAGATAGAGAAAGGGTTTATCTCGTTCGAGAAAAATTCCTTGAGGCTGATTTAGCCGATGCTCTTGATAAAATCAAGACATTGGAATATGACTTGAAAAATTTCAGTACTAGCTCGGTCAAATTAACCACAATGCTAGGAGCAAGTAAAAATCATCGTGATACACGAGGATTGGGCTGTAAGGGAATAAATGCTCCAAGTACTAGAAAAAAGGTAAAATTTGTCAAGCCTGGTGATTCTTCTCAACCAAATACTTCCATTGAAATCAAAAGTGAAATACCTACTGGTAGTTAATGTCCTAAAGAGAACCTATCAACCTACAAAGACAGCACACATGCATCCGAGTAAGAACATCCCTTATGTTTGCTATTGTTTGTGGAAATAAAGGTCACTTGGAAAGGGAATGTCATTTTCGCATAGGGAATGATAAACTTCACAATGTTCTTATCTGGGCATCACAAAAAGTGATCAAACCTAGGTCATATGTTAAGTCTAATCCCCTTGATGTTACGGGTTGTAAACTTCCAAACTTTAGGCAAAGGAATCAGTGATGTGATAAACCTAAGTTTTCCTATAAACGTCATATGAAGCCTCTTTACAATTTCCATGGTTATAAAAAAATATAATTTTGTAAAGACGAAGACAAGATCCGGTGCTCCCAATTGGAAAAAGACCAACTTACAAAAAAATGTCAATCCAATTCTCCTCCGAGAAATCATGAAGATAATAACGGGAAGAAAGTTCTGGAAGCTCCTAAATGCACTAAGAAGTGGGTACCAAAAAACGTCAATGGTGCATTGAGTGTCAGAAGGAATGATCTTCCAGAAAATTCTTTGACTATGGAAAATGCAAAATCCATTGGAAGTTAAAAATTTCCTGGAATAAAGAATATAGATCTGAAGGGTTCTAAAAGTGATCCCTTTTATGATAATCCAAAGGTGAAACGCAAGAATATGAAAAGAAGAAACAAACTAAGCCAAAAACTATATATAGCGAAAAATCTATAGATGCGGAAAAGTTTGTTTCAGTTCTTGTAGTGAGAAAGACATTGTTCACCCCCAACACAACTTGATTGTGTATAGTGTACCCTCACCAACAAATGCCCTAATAATAAATATGGTGAGGAAGGCACAAGAATTAGGGCTCACATATTATGTTTGGTAAGATGTTGAATATTTGGTGAAGCTGTAGATGTAGGATTCATGATTGGATTCTTCTAAAAAGGTATGTCTATAAACTTGCGCAAGCTTTATGATTTCATTTTATGCTTGATGTCTTGATCTATTAATACCAAAAACACTCTTTTTTTTGAGCTCTTATGTTTCGCTAAGTAATTTGGTGGAAATCTTTGTATCATCATGATAGATTGTTTAAAAACTTACTTGAAGTCAAATACCTATTGTTCCCGAAGACAATAATTTTTATCTCTACCTTGTTGAGCCAATACTCCAAAGAGATGACTCCATGTTCAAGAGGTTTACAACACTTTGTTTTAATAGTTTTATGACAATAAAATCTCCTTGTGTTTGTCAAAATTGTCTTATGTGCATCTATAAAACAATCAATATAGGTATATACGACTTAAGGTGTACCACATCGCTTGTGAGTCCAAATTATAATGACTTGATGGGTATCAACACTTCTCATGCTATTTGTAGAGTTCTCCATGCCTATTTGACTCCTAAGCAAGAGACAAAAACAGGATCCATGGGAATTTTTGCATAACAAGCTAAGAAGGATATGCGCCAGATAATCTATCTAATCATAATGTTGATATTTAAACTTAAGTTTCTGGGTAGAACTCTCAAGACATGATAATCATATAGATTACGGGTATATCATTCACCATTAGTGAAGGGGTAATGGATCAAAGGTGAAGTACTCATGATATATGAACCAATGTGGCTAATGATCCATATACCTTGTTGTATCATTCATGTTTACCTAACTTGATTTGTGTTTAAGTTCTTAAATTTACAGGTTAGAAGAAACAAAGAAAGCGGGTGACTTTTATTTTTGGTGACTTGTAAAGAAGAAATTTCGAGTCAAGCTTGTCTTGTTAAACATATCGAAATATGACTCAATTTATTGTTTAAGAATTAATTTGTGGATCAGTTGAAAATTGGCCAAGCAATGATTTCATCATTTGGAAATGTTTCAAACACCAAGAGAGAAATTGAGAACTTCTGATATTATTGAAAAACTCGGGGTACACCAACCACACCCAACTTTTTCGTTCGACAATCTGTATGAACTAAACCTTAATTAATATTCCGAGAGTTACAACTTAATGATACTCAATCAAGAAACAATATTAAATAGCTTTATCTTTTTCTCTACATAATCAGCCGTTAAACAGAAACAAAAATGTAAACCTAATTATAACGTGAGAGTACTTGGACGATCTCAAATATTAATATCCAAGTTCAATCAAGTCTTATCCAACAAATAAGGAAGGATTTATCAACTGTGATTGATATACCGCACAACCTGCGATATGTCAATTGTATAAACAAAATATAATGCAGAAAGGAAATAAAACAGACACTAGAAATTTTATTAACGAGGAAACCACAAATGCAGAAAAACCCCGGAACATAGTCCAAATTTGAACACCACACTATATTAAGCCTCCACAGACTCTAGCCTACTACGAATAACTTCGGTATGGAACCAGTCTCACACCTATTCAGGTACAGTCGCGTTCCTTACGCCTCTTGGATCCCAAGAGGACTCTGCGCAATTGATTCCCCTAGATGACATCCTTTATAGCCTATAAGTTGTTTCAACTTAAAGAACAAGACTTATACACCAATCTGTCTCCCACATATAAGTCTATTCTTATTTTTCATTTAGATCAAAGATCAAGGTGAAATAGGAAATCGATTGCAATAACTATAAAGCTTAGCAAACCTTAAAATCCGGTACTTATGACTCTCAAAGAGCTTCCTAGATTATTATTCACCTCAAATAACTAAAATAATAGATAGATGAAGTTATTGTGGAATCACAAAGTCTGAGACGAAGAACTTTTTGATTTCTCTATATCTTACCTATCAGAGATAAACTCGAGATAACTCAGAAACGAGATAAACTCAAAGCGATAGAAGAGTAAGATCAGGATACACGAAATATCATAGATAAAGTAGTTGTACCTGGATTCATGAACCCAAGCGAAGTCTTTAAGTCGTAAACCTAATGATGTTTCACAGAAAAATCTGGAAACCTAAGTTACGAGAGAATCGACTCTAGTTTGCAACTAGGACATACAAAAGTGTCGGGATTAGTTTTCCCATATGCAAGAGATTCTCTTTATATATACTTTAAAGATAATAGGTTGCTTACGATTTAAGCTGGGATAGATTTGTAATCAAACAAACAACATTCACCGTTAAATGAAATTCTGACTTGAGATTCAAGCTAACATATCTTAGAAAATAGGCAATAATATCCACCTTTAGATTGTTTAGATTGACTTTCACACAAATGAAATATACAATCTTAGATAAGGATGAACCATACCTAAACGTGTACAATGAGTAGGCTCAATAACGGTTAACCAAAGTTAGCAATATGAATGTAATAAACTTTTCGTCATTTACGTAAAACACTTTAGATTCAACATGATAATCAACCAAAACTTAATCGACGATCAAATACGTATCTAAAATGTTTTTTGGAGAGTTATTAAAATGCTCAATATCTCATAGAGATATTTTCGAATGCATCTGAATATATTTAACTGGGTAAGTACGCATATTGGGTATGTGTACTATACATCCAGTTCATGAGTTGTAACGCTAAGGTATGCACACTAGGTTTGTATACCCTCATGACAGTTACAGTTCAGGGACTCTTGTAATCACACTGGGTACGCATATTCCCCCAAGTTCACGAGCACATACGTTTTGGTATGCATACTGAGTCTGTGTACCAAGGTATCTTTAGCCGAACATAAACTGACTAGTGTGCATGTACTGAGTAGGAATACTAAAGTTCTGGACCTTTTCTAGTCTCGCTGGCATGTGTACTGAGTACGCATACTACGGATCCAGACCCATCACAGTTACGTCAGTACATGTACTAGGTACGCATACTAAAGTTCCGGGCCCAAACTAGTTTCGCCAGTACACGTACTAGGTACGCATACCATCATGTATCCAGAAGTCAGTACTGTAAAACTCTCGACAATCGATTTGAAACATCCTCGGAAGACGGCAATGGTAATCTCACACATGCCACTTGTTCCAAGTGATTCTCAAATGATTACTTAATCAATACGAAACATGCCAAGTTAACATTAGATGATTGTCTCACACCGATCATGTAAAATATTCTAGGATATTTTCACATGATTGAAATGAATCAAATCGAAACATTCCTGAGTAATGATAATCTCACACATATCATTGTGCAAGGCTATTTTCGATTGATCATCTTGAACAATAAATTGTTCGAATGACATATAGCTTAACTCGTACTTCGAGAAATATATTTGTAATAAACAAATCTCGAAATTTCATTGTGTAATAATCTAGGGTCTACTAACTCATACGACTTAATATCATTTTAGTAGTTATTGAAAAAACGGGGGTCTAACAACACTACCCAATATTTCGCATAACAATCTGTATGGACTAACTCCGAAATACTTTCTAGAGAATCAACTAGACAGTCATTCTCAATCTAGGTAAAAGTATCTCAAGGAGTTAATATCTCTCTCTTGTTTTGATTTACTCGAGCTAATAGAAATCAGCGAGTCTTTAATCGAACACAAGGAATAACTTGGATGGTACCAAAGACCAATATCCAAGGATCAATCAATGACAATCAACAACCAAAGGTTGGATTATTCTAATTGATGATCTAAAAGCACAACCTGTATTATTTCAATTATAAAATATTATAATGCGAAAATAGAAATAACACAAACACCAGAAATTTTGTTAACGAGGAAACCGCAAATGCAGAAAAACCCCGGGACCTAGTCCAGATTGAACACACACTGTATTAAGCCGCTACAGACACTAGTCTACTCCAAGCTAACTTCGGACGGACGTAAACACCAATATCCCATAATAAATTTCAATGTATAAAATCATAAAGATTAGTACTGCAAAACATCATCCTCCAACCAGTTTTAGAATTTAAACAAATAAACCTAAAAAAGAACAAGAAGATGAAAAAATAATAGCTATGTGTAGTCACAATCATTGCTATTCCAAGCACCAGTTATTCTTCCAACTAAACCAAAAAGAAGACATATTAGGAAAAAAAATAAGAACACGGATTACTCATCTTCTTCCTCATAGGAGATACTGCAAGATGCTTGAATTGTGTTCAAATCTTCCTTGAGCTCGGGAAACTTTGTTGCAACCAAAGATAATTGTTCTTGGACACACTTCACCCTTGAATCAACCTTACACATACCTTTATGAATTTTTTGAAGAAGGATCACGGTGGTGGGGTCACTGAAATCAAGAGAAGCAATTCTTTGTCACTTGCAAGCATTTTCCCTTATGCGCCTGAAGGTACACGGACGAACAAGTTTGGGAACCCCAAGAGAGTTTCCAATTGAGTCAAACCCACAATCATGGAAAATTTGACTGATCAAGCATGGATATCCCAAAGTCTTGACGGGTGAAGTCATCGAAATCATTTGAGAGATAATAAAACCACAAATATCGAGACTAGGAACACCCGATTCAAAGAAATAGACCAATTCCGCAAATTCATGACTCCACCAAGAATTTGCAATTGTGGAGGGACATTGGGGATACCAAGTTTTCCAAAATCCATCAAAGCATTACTAAGGTCATTAGTATGAAACTTTCTTTGACTCCAAACGACCTTCTTACCACAAAGTCCAACTGAGATATCATCACAAGAAGGACTTTCATCACTTGGTCTACGTAGTCGTACGTTCCCCAACGGTATTTTGGTAATCCTTGAAATTAATTCTCTATCAACAAGAAACCTTTCTCTACTTATCATGGTTTTGAATTCCATCTTGTTGTAATCAACATCATGAATGTTGGCATAGAAAATCCTTGTAAGAGAATCAAACCCTTGACCAAGACCATCAAAGATATTTCCAAGATTGTATTTTTTGAATCAAACCAAATCCTCTTCATGCCCACTAGAGAAGTCCAATCTCTTTTCTAGAATGAATCCTTTTGAAGCAATCTTATCAAACATTCTATCACAAGAATCATTCACAAATCTAATTCTAAGATAATTTTGGTCACAAGGAGAATTCAATCTAGGGAATTTTGAGCTTTTTGAACACCTTTTTGAGCTTCTAGGATTCATCATAGATCTGGAAATAAGCAAGGATCAAGAGGAAAATACTTACTTGGAGTGAGATTTGAACACCATTCCTTTTAATTTCTCCAAAGAAGCCTTAATGGAGGAAAGCAATAAAACCCTAGAGGTTCACGTACGCGGACTGATTAAGATGATGAAGACATACAAACTTCTTTTATATACCCTACATGGGATTTGACCCGTGCACGAACCGTGACCCATTTGAGGAGTAGGATTTTAAATGTACAAACAACAAGTGAAAAAGTACCTACTGAAAAGCTCTTATCACAAAAACATAAGAAAAGAGAGATTAAAATAAAAATCAACCTGTTACTTGCCCCATTTCAAGTTATATACAAATGGGGTAGAGCCAATCCTGAAATCCGGTGTTTGAAACTGCATAAAATTTCCCATGCAATTTTTTTGGTTGATATTTGTACCCAGAGTCAGGAATATAATCGTAATGATAATACTTAGAGTCATGTGGGTCCTTTTTCTTATGACAATGAGATGACCTTTTCTGATAAATGATTCCTCTGCTCAATTTATACGAATTCTTTTTATCGGCTTCACATGAATCGGTGTTGAGAACAGTTTGTGCATCATTAGAAAATGATTTGATAGGCACAACACTCTTGTCAGAACAATTAAAATTCTCTATGGAATCAAGCTTTTCTAAGAATTTCAAAACACTTTCAAATGCTCTGAACAGCTCCTTGTCAATGGAACCTTTACGGTAGTATTCCTCAAAGAGATTAAGAGTAATTCTTGTGAGAGTCCATACCCTTGAGCGTTGACCATGTTTTCTTCGACAATTCTTTTTATTCTTTTCCTTAGATCGTTTCTTGACCTCTAGATTTTCTGACATGCTAGATCGTATAGGATTATCATGTGCATCCATAGGAATGAAGTGTGATAATCTTTGAACAACCTTTAAGGAACTCTGGTGTGCGTTACAGATGCTACGAGCAAGCCTCCCAAAAATATTTCCCATAGGAATAGACTTTTGAGGATCGAACAAACACAAACTTATAAGGTTCGAGGTGTTTGCTTGCTCTGATACCGATTAAAAAAGCAGAGGTCTAACAACACCACCCAATATTTCGGTTAGCAATCTGTATGGACTAACTCCGAAATACTTTCTAGAGAATCAACTAGACAAACAGACTCAGTCTAGGTAAAATTATCTCAAGGAGTTAATACCTCTCTCTTGTTTTGACTTACTCGAGCTAATAGAAATCAACGAGTCTTTAATCAAACACAAGGAATAACTTGGATGGTACCAAAGACCAATATCCAAGGATCAATCAATGAAAATCAACAACCAAAGGTTGGATTATTTTAATTGATGATCTAAACGCACAACCTGTATTATTTCAATTATAAAACAATATAATGTGGAAATAGAAATAACACAGACACCAGAAATTTTGTTAACGAGGAAACTGCAAATGCAACAAAAAAAACGGGACCTAGTCCAGGTTGAACACACATTGTATTAATCTGCTACAGACACTAGCCTACTCCAAGTTAACTTCGGACTGGACTGTAGTTGAACCCCAATCAGTCTCCCATTGATCCAAGGTACAATTGTACTACCTACGCCTCTGACCCCAACAGGATACCGCGCACTTGATTCCATTAGCTTATCTCACCCACAACTAAGAGTTGCTACGACCTAAAGTCGAAGACTTGATAATTAACAAATCTGTCTCATACTGACAAGTCTATCAAAGGATCAATCTGTCTCCCACAGATAAACCCTAAAAGGTTTTGTTCCGTATTTTGATAATAATCAAGGTGAACAGGAACCAATTGATAATCCGGTCTTATATTCCCGAAGAACAGCCTAGAGTTATCAATCACCTCACAACAATCTTAATCGTATGGTAGCGAAACAAGATGTTGCGGAATCACAAACAATGAGACGAAGATGTTTGTGATTACTTTTATATCTTGCCTATTGGAGATATCAATATGATTGTACTCGTACGATAAAATATGCAAGATCAGATCACACAACTACAATAAAAGTAGTATCGGTCTGGCTTCACAATCCCAATGAAGTATTTAAGTCGTTAACCTGGTTTTAGAAGAAGAAAACCAAAGGTTAAAGGAGAAACGACTCTAGAACGCAAACTAATATCACACATAAGGTGTGGGGATTAGTTTTGCACAATGCTAGATGTCCCATTATATAGTCTTTCAAATCAGGGTTTGCAATTAAGTTACCTTGGTAAAAAAGCAATCAATATTCATCGTTAGATGAAAACCTGATTTAGATTCAAGCTAGTATTTCGCAACCGTTAGATCGAAAACTTATCTTGTTACACACAAATGAAATGCACGCTTCTAGGTTTATTAACCGTACCCAAACATATGCACTTGTTAGTTCAACAATAGTTAACCAAATGGTTAGTCATATGAGCATTTTATATCCACCATGTTCTTCTTCACCGTAACTAGTTCAAATGACTTCAAGATGAACTAGTTAGAGGGTTGTTCGATTGCAAGGAAATCTCATTTACTACACAAGACACAATTGAAGCAAAGATGATTTGATTCACTTGAATCGGTTCATGAACTTTTATAGCCACGGTTTGCAAACTGCATTCCTTAGTCTGTGTAAGTTTAAGTTCAGAAATAATCTATAGATATATAACCTTCTATTTAAGTTACTGGGCAGATTTTACAAACTCCAGCAGAAATTCTCGGGTATGAGAACTTCGCCGGTTTGCGAACTGGGTTTGTGGACTGAGTTGGCGGATATAGTTTCGTGCACATAGTTTGTCAACTCCAGCAGATATTCTCGTGTTTGAGAACTTCTTGCGGACTGAGTTCGCAGACTTGGCTCACTCCATTCTTCCGGTTCTCTTGATCAACAAAGTTCGCAAACTTTGGTTCAAGGAATAGGACTTATACATAAATGTGTTTCCACAACAATGCTTATGTCCACCATTGATTATGTAATCTAAATTCTCATTCCAATCATTGAAACATTCTTAGAGGACGTTATATAGTTGTTACACCATTTCTCGTCAAAGCAATTTTCAAAATGATTGAAACATATCATGACTTTCGTCTCTAGGTAAAGATAAACTTGATCGAAGTGAAAAGATTACCAACACATATTTCGAGATATAAATAGGCGAGGTATACTCGGCTCGAAATACCAAATGTGTATAATCAAAGTATGTATATAGCATATGACTTTTTGTATCAAAGAGTAGGAGATAGAGTAGATAGACTTTTGAGTGATAGATAAGTTCATGTTTCCACATACCTTTTTGTCAATAAGTTCCACCGGTTCCTTGAGTAGTTCTTCCTCTTGTATGATGAATCGCTATGGAGTTCTTGAGCTCAACTACATTTTCTATCCTAGTCCGATACTTAGCTATAGTAGAATAGAAATCAAGACTTATAGTTTTGATCACTAACATTGACAAACATGCTTGAGATGGCAACGCATGTGAGTTCGACCGAGCAATGCTCTAACAATCTCCCCCTTTGTCAATTTTAGTGACAAAACTATCAATACATATGGAATACAAAAAAGATAAAGAAACTTTAGTAGCTCCTATTCCACATGCCTAATCTTCAACATTCCTCGAAATCTTCGTCATTTCCAAGTACTCCAATGATCCCAAAGGTTGTAAGTTTAGCATCACCGTTGTTGAAGATCCGTAGCTATAACAATGAGAAAGCATAATTCTCGATCATTGTTATACAGTGTCATAGTACTATTACACAGTGTCAAAGTTCAATTGTATCACAACTTCAACAATAATACTATGGTGATATGTATCAGTCCCCCTTAGTCAATTCTCCATTTCACATGGAAACCACTCCCCCTTACATAATGATCCGAAAATCATATGTATTTGTAGTGTGAACTACATATTAATTCTCCCCCTTTTTGTCAATAAAATTGGAAAAGGTACAAGAACGAGATCATAATGAAATTTTCGAAAGAGACATTTCATGACTAAAAGAAAAAAATACATACCAACTAATTTAGATGCAATCATAAAGCCGAAGCTAAATGCACTCATCGAGGAGTTTAAATATACAAGATAACCCCTCTAAAATTCCACAGCCGCACACCCCTCAAGATATGACCATTAAGCACAAGTTCAAAAGAACTCTCCCCCATTTAATGTCATTGCCGAAAGAATAACAAGAGCGACCTTAGTTTCAAAAGAAAAGAAGGATTTTTATTGGACACCAAAAACCATAAGAATGATTTTCTATATCCAAAAACTCAATCAAATTAATCACAAGTAAACCCATGATTAATTTAATTGGAATACACAATCAAATTAAACACCAAAAGTGATCAATTTAATTGATTATGCTCAACACAAGAGAACTTACGGAGCTACGACTAAGTTAACCATAGAAAATGATTAGCTTAACTGTTTATATGCTCAACACAAGAAAAACTTATGGAGTATTGCAGTATACACAAAAAATATAGATCAGGGATGATCAATACTGCGTAATATACAAGGATTCATTCTATCTTCAATCATTATTTGCATAACAACAATCAATAGACATCATCCTTGTCATAAAAGATTTTAACCTATCTTCAAAGATTGACAATATAGGCTTAACTTTTGTATTTGCTAAAATTTCATTCATTCTTTAATCAATAAATGAACACCGATCATGAACGACTTTACTTTTGACAAAGTATGGGACAAACATGGTTCACGGACGTAAACACCAATATCCCATAACAAATTGCAATATATAAAATCATAAAGATTAATACTGCAAAACATCATCCTCCAACCAGTTTTAGAATTTAAACAAATAAATCTAAAAATGAACAAGAAGATGAAATAATAATAGCTATGTGTAGTCACAATCATTGATATTCCAAGCACTAGTTATTCTTCCAACTAAACAAAAAAGAAGACATACTAGGCAAAAATAAGAACACGGATTACTAATCTTCTTCCTCATCAGAGATACTCCAAGATGCTTGAATTGCGTTCAAATCTTCCATGAGCTCGGGAAACTTTGTTGCATCCAAAGACAATTGTTCTTGGACACACTTCACCCTTGAATCAACCTTACACACACCTTTATGAATTTTTTGAAGAAGGCTCACGGTGGTGGGGTCACTGAAATCAAGAGAAGCAATTCTTTGTCGCTTGCAAGCATTTTCCATTATGCGCCTGAAGGTACACGGACGAACAAGTTTGGAAACCCCAAGAGAGTTTCCAATTGAGTCAAACCCACGATCATGGCAAATTTGACTGATCAAGCATGGATATCCCAACGTCTTGATGGGTGAAGTTATCGAAATCATTTGAGAGATAACAAAACCACAAATATCGAGACTAGGAACACCCGATTCAAGGAAATAGACAAATTCCGCAAATTCATGACTCCACCAAGAATTTTCAATTGTGGAGAGACAAAGATTGGGGATACAAAGTTTTCCAAAAGCCATCAAATCAATACTAAGGTCATTAGTAGTAAACTTTCCTTGACTCCAAATGACCTTATTACCACAAAGTCCAACTGAGATATCATCACAAGAAGGACTTTCATCACTTGGTCTACGTAGTCGTACGTTCCCCAACGGTATTTTGGTAATCCTTGAAATTAATTCTCTATCAACAAGAAACCTTTCTCTACTTATCATGGTTTTGAATTCCATCTTGTTGTAATCAACATCATGAATGTTGGCATAGAAAATCCTTGTAAGAGAATCAAACCCTTGACCAAGACCATCAAAGATATTTCCAAGATTGTATTTTTTGAAGCAAACCAAATCCTCTTCATGCCTGCTAGAGAAGTCCAATCTCTTTTCTAGAATGAATCCTTTTGAAGCAATCTTATCAAACATTCTATCACAAGAAACATTCATAAATCTAATTCTAAGAGAATTTTGGTCACAAGGAGAATTCAAGCTAGGGAATTTTGAGATTTTTGAACACCTTTTTGAGCTTCTAGGATTCATCATAGATCTGGAAATAAGCAAGGATCAAAGGGAAAATACTTACTTGGAGTGAGCCTTGAACACCCTTCCTTTTAATTTCTCCAAAGAAGCTTTAATGGAGGAAAGCAATAAAACCCTAGAGGTTCACGTACACGGACTGATTAAGATGATGAAGACGTCCGAACTTCTTTTATATACCCTACATGGGATTTGACCCGTGCACGAACTATGACTCATTTGAGGAGTAAGATTTTAAATGTACAAACAACAAGTGAAAAAGTACCTACTGAAAATCTCTTATCACAAAAACATAAGAAAAGAGAGATTAAAACAAAAATCAACCTGTTACTTGCCTCATTTCAAGTTATATACAAATGGGGTAGAGCCAATCCTGAAATCAAGTGTTGGAAATTGCATAGAATTTCCCATGCAGTTTTTTTGGTTGATATTTGTACCCAGACTCAGGAGTATAATCGTAATGATAATACTTAGAGTCATGTGGGTCCTTTTTCTTATGACAAAGAGGTGACCTTTTCTGACAAATGGTTCCTCTGCTCTATTCATACGTATTCTTTTTATCGGCTTCACATGAATCGGTGTTGAGAAAAGTTTGTGCATCATTAGAAAATGATTTGATAGGCACAACACTCTTGTCAGAACAATTCAGATTCTCTATGGAATTAAGATTTTCTAAGAATTTCAAAATACTTTCAAATGCTCTGAACAGCTCCTTGTCAATGGAACCTTTACGGTAGTATTCCTCAAAGAGATTAAGAGTAATTCTTGTAAGAGTCCATACCCTTGAGTGTTGACCATGTTTTCTTCGACAATTCTTTTTATTCTTTTCCTTAGATCGTTTCTTTACCTCTAGATTTTCTGACATGCTAGATCGTATAGGATTATCATGTGCATCCATAGGAATGAAGTGTGATAATCTCTGAAAAAAACTTTAAGGAACTTCGGTGTGCGTTACAGATGCTACGACCAAGCCTCCTAAAAATATTTCCTATAGGAATAGACTTTTGAGGATCGAACAAACACAAACTTATAAGGTTTGAAGTGTTTGCTCGCTCTGATACCAATTGAAAAAGTGGGGTTCTAAGAACACCACCCAATATTTCGCTTAGCAATCTGTATGGACTAACTCCGAAATACTTTCTAGAGAATCAACTAGACAGTCAGACTCAATCTAGGTAAAATTATCTCAAGGAGTTAATATCTCTCTCTTGTTTTGACTTACTCGAGCTAATAGAAATCAACGAGTCTTTAATCAAACACAAGGAATAACTTGAATGGTACCAAAGACCAATATCCAAGGATCAATCAATGACCATCAACAACCAAAGGTTGGATTATTCTAATTGATGATCTAAACGCACAACCTGTATTATTTCAATTATAAAAAAAATATAATGCGTAAATAAAAATAACACAGACATCAGAAATTTTGTTAAAGAGGAAACCGCAAATGCAGAAAAACCCCGGGACCTAGTCCAGGTTGAACACACACTATATTAAGCCGCTACAGACACTAGCCTACTCCAAGATAACTTCGTTCTGGACTGTAGTTGAACCCCAATCAGCTCCCACTGATCCAAGGTACAGTAGTACTCCCTACGTCTCTGATCCCAGCAGGATACTGCGCACTTGATTTCCTTAGCTTATCTCACCCACAACTAAGAGTTGCTACGACCCAAAGTCGAAGACTTGATGTGACGGACCGATGAGAATCACGCCCTTGGTGCGTTGCCCCACATGCCGTAATCTCCCCGGTGCGCCACGATGAAGCAACGTGTCGGGCCATACGTCTAGGCAAATGCACGTCCGTTTGCCCTTGCAAGCATGCTCGTGAAGCATGATTGCGGATGACTTAGCTTCCACACCGTTCCAAACTTACCCTTGTCCTCTAAAGGGTCTAAAGTCATAGGCCAAGGCCAATGGATTTTGCATGTATTGATGGCTCTACCTCTATGTAGGAAGTTCATCACTGAATTTCCTATCTAGATGACCAACCATCACACCGCCAAGTCTTGTCCAGGCGTAAGCCTTGGACTTTGGCATAGGCTACCCCATTCCCTTGTCATTC
The DNA here is from genome assembly GCF_003573695.1 of Papaver somniferum. Taxonomy (NCBI): domain Eukaryota; kingdom Viridiplantae; phylum Streptophyta; class Magnoliopsida; order Ranunculales; family Papaveraceae; genus Papaver; species Papaver somniferum. Next base: position 160,708,111 of record NC_039361.1, read on the forward strand.
CCTACCGTATCTTTCTTACCAACTCTTTGTAGCTTGATAGGAAGTATGAGCATCCCACTTGCTGGCATGCAACTAAGCCTCATCAAGCATGGCCGCAATCATCTCTTGCATCGAGCTACCGAGCTTAGATGATATGAGGGGCCAACGTGCTGGACCGGCAATGCTGCAACTCATTGCGGCTGCCTATGTACCCTAGCCTACTCTAAAGGGATCAAGCACAGACCGTAGTTCATCCACGAAGGGACAGAAACTTAACCAACTCGTTTGCAAGGCCGTAGCCTAGCAAAATATGGTAATATCCTGGTCCGTAGGCCATTCCATCAAAGATGCATAATGATTATGCATCATCGGGTCCACGACATGGCATAGTGATGCCTAAGCATCAAATGCCCTCTTCGCAAGGCTACGGAACTATAAATGAGATTTAGGCATCATTTATACTCTTCTGGATAAGCTATAAAGCTTACTTGGTACATAGTCCGCATATGCACCTTCAACCAAGTACCCCTCCCTATATATGTCTTAATGGAATTTCTACAAATATGTTTAGGGGAGGAGATTGACATTCCTGCTTCACTGTTCATCGCAATGATTGCGTGCAATGATTGTACATAATGATTTCGCAACATTCGTCCGGCCATCCCTTTCTGGCACACTCTGCCGTATGGCACAATGATTGTGCGAAATTGGCTCTAGGCCAATAACTTTCGTGATGCGCAATGATTACGCTGCAAACTCAAGGCCACCTACCCAACTGGCCTAATGCATCATGATGATGCGAGATTTTGTTCTTGGACAAATGTCACACATAATGCGCCATTTTGGAGCGGTATTGGCCTTAATCCAATCTACCTCTTGCCAAACAACGGAAGCTTTGAATGAAGCTTCATCTCAATCCATGACGCATCTTTTAGCATGCGCCATGCTAAAAACACGGGGTGTTACACTTGATAATAAACAAATATGTCTCACACAGACAAGTCTATCAAAGGATCAATATGTCTCCCACAGATAAACCCTAAAAGGTTTTGTTCCGTTTTTTGATAATAATCAAGGTGAACATGAACCAATTGATAATCCGGTCTTATATTCCCGAAGAACAGCCTAGAGTTATCAATCACCTCACAACAATATTAATCGTATGGTAGCGAAACAAGATGTTTCGGAATCACAAACAATGAGACGAATATTTTTGTGATTACTTTTTATATCTTGCTTATCGGAGATATCAATCTCAAGCCAATCAATATGATTGTACTCGTACAATAGAAGATGTAAGATCAGATCACATAACTACGATAAAAGCAGTATCGGTCTGGCTTCACAATCCCAATGAAGTCTTAAGTCGTTAACCTGGTTTTAGAAGAAGAAAACCAAAGGTTAAAGGAGAAACGACTCTGGCACGGAAACTAGTATCACACGTAAGGTGTGGGGATTAGTTTTGCACAATGCTAGATGCCCCCTATATAGTCTTTAAAATCAGGGTTTGCAATTAAGTTACCTTGGTAACAAAGTAATCAATATTCACCGTTAGATGAAAACCTGATTTAGATTCAAGCTAATATTTCTCAACCGTTAGATAGAAAACTTAGCTTGTTACACACAAATGAAATGCACGCTTCTAAGTTTGTTAACCGTACCAAAACGTATGCACTTGTTGGTTCAACAATAGTTAACCAAATGGTTAGCCATATGAGCATTTCATATCAACCATGTTCTTCTTCACCATAACTAGTTCAAATGACTTCAAGATGAACTAGTTAGAGAGTTGTTCAATTGCAAGGAAATCTCATGTACTACACAAGACACAATTGAAGCAAAGATGATTTGATTCACTTGAATCGGTTCATGAACTTTTATAGCCACGGTTTGCAAACTGCATTCCTTAGTCTTTTTAAGTTTAAGTTCAGAAATTATCTTTAGATATATAACCTTTTCAAGTTCGCAGACTAGGTTCGCGAACTTAAGTTACCGGGCAGAGTTTACAAACTCCAGCAGAAATTCTCGGGTATGAGAACTTCACCGGTTCGCGGACTGGGTTCGCGGAATGAGTTCGCGGACTTAGTTTCACGCACATAGTTTGTCAACTCTAGCAGAAATTCTCGGGTTTGAGAACTTCGGCAGTTTGCCGACTGAGTTCGCGGACTTGGCTGACGCCATTCTTCCGGTTCTCTTGATCAACAAAGTTCGCAAACTTTGGTTCAAGGAATAGGACTTATACATAAATGTGTTTCCATAACAATGCTTATGTCCACCATTGGTTATATAATCTAAACTCCCATTCCACTCATTGAAACATTCTTAGAGAATGTTATATAGTTGTTATACCATTTCTCGTCAAAGCAATTTTCAAAGTGATTGAAAGATATCATGACTTTCGTTAGTAGGTAAAGATAAACTTGATCAAAGAGAAAAGCTTACCAACACATATTTCGAGATATAGATAGGCGAGGTATACTCAGCTCGAAGTACCAAATGTGTATAATCAAAGTCTATATATAGCATACGACTTTTTGTCTCAAAGAGTAGGAGATAGAGTAGATAGACTTTTGAGTGATAGATAAGTTCATGTGTCCACATACCTTTTTTTCGAGAAGTTCCACCGGTTCCTTGAGTAGTTCTTCGTCTTGTATGATGAATCGCCATGGAGTTCTTGAGCTCAACTACACTTTCTATCCTAGTCCGAGACTTAGCTATAATATACTAGAAATCAAGACTTATTGTTTTGATCACTAACATTGACAAACATGCTTGAGATAGCAACGCATGCGAATTTGACCGAGCAATGCTCTAACAGTTATAATGGAATATATCCAAGTGAATAAATGGTTCAGTCTTCACATACCTTTTTTTGACGAAGTTCTCCAAATTTCTTCAGTTTATCTCCAATCCAAAGTCTTCAGTTGATCTTCTTCTTCAAATGGTGAAGGCGGTGAAGTCCGATGCTCAACCACACACTTCTATCCTAAACCGAGACATGATTACTTAGTAGACTAGAAATCAAGATATAGTTTTGATCAACCAAATTGGACACCAAGATTGATATAACAACACTTGCGAGTTCGACCGAGCAATGCTCTAACAATTTCGGATCAGAGTAGGTTGGTTAACTAGTTCGCAAACCGTAACAATTTTAGTTGGGGACAGTTCACGAACCGTGGTGAACTGAATTTCATGTTGGTGAGAAGGATAACGGTTGGCGAACCCATTACATGAACCGTTGCCATCTGAGTTCACGAGTCGCTGAATGTTATCGAACCACAACATCCTGAATTCACGGTTCACGAATCATTTACCAACGATCCAGTAAATATTTACTAGATGCTCAATTTTTTTTTAAAATATGTTTGCATTACTATGACTCTCATAAACACTTATAAGATAACTTTATTCACTATATCACTTTGTGTTTGTGGATTTTTGTTTAACACGACTATTACTAGGACAATTCACGACCTTTTTGTCCATATGTGAACTTATGGTGCATGGTTCTTATTGACTCATATGTGCATATTCTTCCTTGTCAAGAATATCTTTTCATACACTTTTGGTAGCCATTGTTGGTGTAATTATTTGCGTAAAATATTGATTCTTCCTTCTAAGAGAAATGAAATCTTGCATGTTCTTTACAAGTTTGTATCTTAGGTAAGATGATCCCCAAACTTGATCCTTATGATTATTTATGTGTATTGCTTGACTTCCTGAAGATATTGTTCTTTGTTATCATATTCTTATGATTAGAACACCATTTCATGATGATTTTTCCTCAACAGTTAAGCTAGTTCTTACATCTTACGTTCTTAATAGACTTAAAGGAGTAAACTTTTGATGATGATGGATACAAATTTTCTTGTGAATTTGTTAATGTCCGTAAAAATCCTTTACTTGTAAAGGTCGTCGTGTTGTTCTTTCGGGAATAATATCAAATGTGGGAGAGTTCTTTTCAAACTTGTACTTAATAGTCATATCTTTGTGGGGATAGTGGATATGGATTTGTAGGAGATGCTTGTACCTATATATATCCTTGATGAAAATACCAAGGTGGAATCATCTAAATAAAAGCTGATATATGTTTTCTAGTCTTGATAACTCTTTTGTTTAATTCACTATGATCCTTATTTTTCGCCTTTGCCAATTTTGTTGACAAAAAGTGGGAATATTATTAAGTAGTATCTTACTACTATGTAAGGATTTTCAGAGCATTAGGTAAGGGTGAGTGGATTATAATCTATAGGTTTTACCTATTTGCAAAAGATGTAGGTATTGACTAAGGGAGAGAAAATCTCACTGTAATATTGCTTCAAAGTTGTGGTTCAATTGAACTTTGGAGAAGGTAAAAATACTATGTTTCTGTATAACAACAATTGAGTATAGTGATTTTTCATGCGAACCAAGTTATTTTCGAGTATTCTCATAAGTTGTTATCGCTACGGATCTTCAACAACAAAGGTGTTGAACGAACACATGAAAGAAGAACTTGAAGTACGAAGAATTCGAAAGCTTGTTGAAGAACCAAGAAAATCGAGCATAGTGGAATTTGAGACGAATGATCATTTTATTCCATATGTATTGAATAACTTTGTCACTGAAATTGACAAAGGGGGGATTGTTAGAGAAACGCTCGGTTGAATCCACAAGTTTTGCTATCTCAATACTGTTATCGATGTTAGATGATTAAAACTATATCTTGATTTCTAGTCTACTAAAGTCAAGTCTCGACTAGATTAGAATTTGGTAGTTGAGTATCAGACATCACCCTAAAGATTGAAGAATAAAGATCAAACGAAGATACTTGGAGAACTTCATCAATAAGAGGTATGTGTTTATTAATTTCATTTGGACTTTTGTTCAATTCTATCTTTCTAATCTATCGAAAGAAGTGCTCACTTTATGAAAAATTCCTATGACGGTAAACATACATATATGTTTGGACTCGAGGATATTGAGACATGCCTTTAAAAATAATTACTTGTATCCCTGGAAAGGTCCTCACGTTGTAGTGAATGAGGCGAATTTAGCAAGCCAAGAATCACTCAATTACGAGTTATAACAAAGAAGTTATGAGTGATTTATTGAAGTAACACTTATAAAAGTTGTTGTTGTAGTTTGTGAATAAAAACACTCTACGAACTATTTTTAATGGTTCACGGACTTTGTTAGAGCATTGATCGGTCGAACTCGCATGCGTTGCTATCTCAAGCATGTTTGTCAATGTTAGTGATCAAAACTATAAGTCTTGATTTGTAGTCTACTATAGCTAAGTCTCGGACTAGGACAAAAAGTGTAGTTGATCTCAAGGAATTCATGGCGATTCATCATATAAGAAGAAGAACTACTCAAGGAACCGGTGGAACTTCTCAACAAAAAGGTATGTGAAGACTTGAACTTATCTGTCACTCAAAAGTCTATCTATTCTATATCCTACTTATTGAGACAAAAAGTCGTATGCTATATATAGACGTAGATTATAAACATTTGGTATTTCGAGCCGAGTATACCTCGCCTATCTATATTTCGAAATATGTGTTAGTAAGCGTTTCGCTTCAACCATGTTTATCTTTACCCAGTGACGAAAGTCATGATATGTTTCAATGACTTTGAAAATTGCTTTGAATATAAATGGTTAGAATGAGAGTTTAGATTGTATAACCAATGATGAACATAAGTATTGTTGTGGAAATACATATGTGCATAAGTCCTATTCCTTGAACCAAAGTTTGCGAACTTTATTGATCAAGAGAAACCGGAAGAATGACTTGTTGCCAAGTCTGCGAACTTCCGAACTTCTCATCCCGAGAGATTCTGCTGGAGTTGAAAAACTCGTTACGTGAGTACCAGTCCGCGAACCCAGTCCGCAAACCCAGTCCGCAAACCGGCGGAAAGTCTTTGCCGATATTTTCTGTTGAAGTTTGTAAACTCTGCCCGGTTGCTTAAGTCCGCGAACCTAGTGTGCGAACTTAAGAAGGTTATATATCTGAAGATGATTTCTGAATTTAAACTTATAAAGACTAAGGAATGCAAATTGCAAACCGTGGCTATAAAGTTCATGGACCGATTCAAGTGAATCAAATCATCTTTGCTTCAATTGTGCCTTGTGTAGTACATAAGATTTCCTTGCAATTGAACAACTCTCTAACTAGTTCATTTGAGTCACTTGAACTAGTTATGGTGAAGAAGAATATGGTTGGTATGAAATGCTCATATGGCTAACCTTTTGGTTAACTATTGTTGAACCAACAATGTACACGTTTGGATACGGTTAACAAACCTAGAAGAGTACATTTCATTTGTGTATAACAAGCTAAGTTTTCGATCTAACGGTTGAGAAACATTAGCTTGAATCTAAATCAGGTTTTCATCTAATGGTGGATATTGTTTGCTTTATGACCAAGGAGAAACCCTGATTTAAAAGACTATATAAGGGGACATCTAGCAACTCTGCAAAACTAATCCCCATACCTCACGTGTGATACTAGTTTACGTGCTAGAGTCGTTTCTCATTTAACCTTTGGTTTTCTTATTCTATAACCAGGTTAACGACTTAAAGACTTCATTGGGATTGTGAAGTCATACCAATACTAATTTTATCGTAGTTGTGTGATCTGATCTTGCATCTTCTATCGTACGAGTACAATCAGATTTATTGGATTGAGATTAATATCTCCGATAGGCAAGATATAAAAAGTAGTCACAAACATCTTCGTCTCATTATTTGTGATTCTGCAACATCTTGTTTCGCTACCATACGATTAAGATTGTTTTGAGGTGATTGATTTATCTAGGTTGATCTTCGGGAATATAAAACCGGATTAGCAATTGGTTCCTGTTCACCTTGATTATTATCAAAAGACGGAACAAAAACTTTAGGGTTTTTCTGTGGGAGACATATTGATCCTTTGATAGACTTGTTTGTGTGAGACATATTTGTTTATTGTTAAATCCTGCGATTTTGGGTCGTAGAAACTCTTAGTTGTGGGTGAGATCGGCTAACGGAATCAAGTGCGCAGTATCCTGCTGAGATCAGAAGCGTAGGAAGTACAACTGTACCTTTGATCAGTGAGAGACGGATTGGGGGTTCAACTACAGTCCAGTCCGAAGTTAGCTTGGAATAGGCTAGTGTCTATAGCGGCTTAATATAGTGTGTGTTCAATTTGGACTAGGTCCCGGGGTTTCTGCATTTACGGTTTTCTCGTTAACAAAATTTCTGGTGTCTGTGTTATTTCAGTTTCCGCATTATATTGTTTTATCTTTATAATTGAAATAATACAGGTTGTGCATTAGATCATCAATTAGAGTAATCCAACCTTTGGTTGTTGAGTGTCATTGATTGATCCTTGGATATTGGTTTTTGGTACCATCCAAGTTATTCCTTGTGTTTGATTAAAGACTCGCTGAAATCTATTAGCTCGAGTAAATCAAAACAAGAGAGAGATATTAACTCCTTGAGATACTTTTACTTATATTGATTCTGACTGTCTAGTTGATTCTCTAGAAAGTATTTCGGAATTAGTCCATACAGATTGCTAAGCGAAATATTGGGTGGTGTTTTTAGACCCCCGCTTTTTCAATTGGTATCAGAGCAGGCAAACACCATAAAACAAATAAGTTTGTGTTTGTTTATTCCTTATAAATTATCCTATGGGAAATTTCTTTGGAAAGATTGCTCTTGGCATATGTAACGCATGCCAGAAATCCTTAAAGATTGTTCAAAGATTATTATGGATAAAACCTCTGGTTTCTCATGATAATCTTACTTCATCTAAAAGGGGAAATTTAGATGTTAAGAATCAATCAGAAGGAAAAAATAAAAATAAGGAAAGATTGAGAAAACGCTCAATACGCTCAAGGATATGGAACCTCACTAGATTAACTCTTGATCTCTTTGAGGAATACTATCGTAATTGATCAATTGATAAAGATCTGTTCAAAGCGTTCGAAGGCGTTTTTAAGTTCTTAGAAAAACTTAAATCTGTTAAGTCTAAGAATCATTCCGAAAAGGGTTCTGTATGTGTTAAATCTGTTAATATTGTGCAACCCAGAAATCGGAGGTATCCTTCTTCTAGCCAGAACAAACGAAGGATAGAATGCTCTAACTGCCCTGACTGTCATCATTACTTTGATTATACTATAGGGATTGTTCACACATATCAACCAGAAATGTCGTATGAGAATTCCTCTGCGCATTATTCCTCTTGGTAACAAGGCTGTCATTTCCCCATTTGTATATATCTTGGAATGGGGCAAGAAATGGTTTGAGTTGTGTACAATTTTGGTTATTCGTTGTTTGAATATCAATTTAGCTTTCTATTGCATCCGTTGTCATTCACATGTGTGTTGTCGCGGAATGCATAACCTTTAATGTGTAAATGGCTAAGAAAATCCCATCTTTCCTATGTGGGTCGCGGTTCATAAATGGGTCTAAGCCCATGTATGGTCTTATAAAGAATAAGTTCGCGCAAGTCTTCTTCTTTACCCGTCCGCGCACGTGAACCTAGGGTTTTTTGTATTTCCTCCATTAGCCTCCTTGGATAAATCGAAAGAAAGGGTGTTCAAACCTCACTCCAAGTAAGTAAAATCCTCTTGCTCCTTTCAATTTCTTACATCTATGATGAATTCTAAGGGCACAAAAAGGAGTTCTAAAAAATAAAAATCCTTTAGATCGAATCCTCCTTGTGACCAAAACTCTCTTAGAATTAGGTTTGTGGATGATTCTTGTGCTAGAATGTTTGATAAGATTGCTTCAAAAGGTTTCATTCTAGAAAAGAGGTTGGATTTCTCTAGTGGGCATGAAGAGGATTTGGTATGCTTTAGAAAATTCAAGCTTGGAAATATCTTTGATGGTCTTGGTCAAGGATTTTCTATGCCAATATTCATAATGTTGATTACAACAAGATTGAATTCAAATCCATGATTGGTAGAGAAAGGTTCCTTGTTGATAGAGAATTAATTTCAAGGATTACCAAAATCAAGTTGGGGAACGTACAACTCCCTAGACCATGTGATGAGCGTCCATCTTGTGATGATATCTCGGTTGGGCTTTGTGGAAAGAAGGTCGTTTGGAGTCAAGTAATGATCTTAGTATTGCTTTGATGGCTTTTGGAAAACTTGGTATCCCCAATATTTGTCCCTCCATAATTGAAAATTCTTGGTGGAGTCACGAGTTTGCGGAATTGGTCTATTTCCTTGAATCGGGTATTTCAAGTCTCGATATTTGTGGTTTCATTATCTTTCAAATGAATTCGATGACTTCACCCGTCAAAATGTTGGGTTACCCTTGCTTGATTAGTCAAATTTGTCGTGATTGTGGGTGTAATTCAATTGGAAACTCTCTTTGGGTCCCCAAACCGGTTCGTCCGTGTACCTTTAGGCGCATAAGGGAAAATGCTTGCAAGCGACAAATAATTGCTTCTCTTGATTTTAGTGACCCTACTACCATAAGCCTTCTTCAAAAAATTCATAAAGCTGTGTGTAAGGTTGATTTAAGAGTAAAGTGTGTTCAAGAACAATTTTCCTTGGTTGCAATAAAGTTTCCCGAGCTCAAGGAAGATTTGAACGCAATTCAAGCATCTTGGAGTATCTCTGATGAGGAAGAAGATGAGTAATTCGTGTTCTTATTGTTGCCTAGTATGTCTTCTTTTGGTTAGTTGGAAGAATAACTAGTGCTTGAATAGCAATGATTGAGACTACACATAGCTATTATGTTTCATCTTCTTGTTTTTTTTAGGTTTATTGGTATTAAATTCTAAAAATATTTGGAGGATGATGGTTTGCAGTATTTAGTCTTTATGATTTGTTATATTGCAATTTGTTATGGGATATTGGTGTTTACGTCCGTGAACTATGTTGTCCCATATTTTGTTAAAAGTAAAGTCTTTCATGATTGGTATTCATGTATTGATTTAAGAATGAATAGACTTTTGACATACACAAAATTAAGCCTATATTGTCAATTCTTTGATGGAAGATAGGTTAAAATCTTTTGTGTTCAAGGATTATGTCTAGTAAAAATCGTTATGCAAATAGTGATGGAAGATAGAATGAATCCTTGTGTATTCCACAGTATTGATCTTCACTGATCCATATTTTATGTAATACTGTGAGGCTCCGTAATGTGTCTTATGTTGAGCACGATACAACCAAGTTGATTATTTTTTGATTAGCTTTGTTGGTTGTTCCGTAAGGTACTTTATGTTCAGCATTATTGAACTAAATTAATCATCTTGTTTGGTTATTTAGTTATTGCTCCATAAGTCTTTTTATATCGAGCAAACAAATGATAATTAAATTGATTACTTTTGTAATTAGTTTGATTGTGTATTCCAATTAGATTAATTATGGGTTCTCTTGTAATTAATCTAGTTGAGTATTTTCATACTCCGTAAGATTCCTCTTATGTTGAGTATATGAACGACTATACTATTCATTTTTTGATGGGTATGTTAGTCGTATGCTCCGTAAGTTCTCTTATGTCGAGCATAATCAATTAAGTTGATCACTTTTGTGTTTAATTTGATTGCATATTCCAATTAAATTAATCATGGGTTTACTTGTGATTAATTTGATTGAGATTTTGGATATAAAAAATCATTCTCGTGGCTTTTAGTGTCCAATAAAAATCCTTCTTTTCTTTTGAAATTAAGGTCGCTCTTGTTGTTCCCTTGGGAATGACATCAAATGGAGGAGAGTTCTTTTGAACTTGTGTTTAATGGTCATATCTTGAGGGGTGTTCGGTTTTGGAATTTTAAAGGGGTTATCTTGTATCTTTTAAACTCCTTGTTGAATGTTATTAGCTTCGGCTATATGATTACATCTAAATTAGATGTTATGTATTTTTTATTTTAGTCATGAAATGTCTCTTTCGGAAATTTCATTATGATCCCTTTCTTGTACCTTTGCTAATTTTATTGATAAAAAGGGGGAGAATTAATATGTAGTTCACACTACAAATACATATGGTTTTCGGATCATTGTGTAAGGGGGAGTGGTTTCCATGTGAGATGGAGTATTGACTAAGAGGGAGTGATACATATCACCATAGTATTATTGTTGAAGTTGTGATACAATTGGACTTTGACACTGTGTAATAATACTATGACATTGTATAACAATGATCGAGATCGATGCTTTCTCATTGTTATAGCTACGGATCTTCAACAACGGTGATGCTAAACTTTTAACCGTTGGGATCATTGGAGTACTTGTAAGTGATGAAGATTTTGAGGAATGTTGAAGATTAAACATGTGGAATAGGAGCTGCAAAAGTTTTTTATCTTTTTTGTATTCCATATGTATTGATAGTTTTGTCACTAACATTGACAAAGGGGGAGATTTTTAGAGCATTGCTCGGTCGAACTCGCATGTGTTGCTATCTCAATCATGTTTGTCAATGTTAGTGATCAAAACTATAAGTCTTGATTTCTAGTCTACTATAGCTGAGTCTCGGACTAGGATAGAAAGTGTAGTTTAGCTCAAGGACTTCATGGCGATTCATCATACAAGATGAAGAACTACTCAAGGAACCGGTGGAACTTCTCGATAAAAAGGTATGTGAAGACTTGAACTTATCTGTCACTCAAAAGTATATCTACTTTATCTCCTACTTCTTGAGACAAAAAGTCGTATGCTATATATAGACTTAGATTATACACATTTGGTATTTCGAGCCGAGTATACCTCGCCTATCTATATCTCGAAATATGTGTTGGTAATCGTTTCGCTTCGACCATGTTTATCTTTACCCAGTGACGAAATTCATGATATGTTTCAATCACTTTGAAAATTGCTTTGAAGATAAATGGTGTAACAACTATATAACATCCTCTAAAAATGTTTCAATGGTTGGAATGAGAGTTTAGATTACATAACCAATGATGGACATAAGTATTGTTGTGGAAACACATATGTGCATAAGTCCTATTCCTTGAACCAAAGTTTGCGAACTTTGTTGATCAAGAGAAACCGGAAGAATGGCTTGTTGCCAAGTCCGCGAACTGCCGAACTTCTCATCCAGAGAAATTCTGCCGGAGTTGACAAACTCGTTACGTGAGTACCAGTCCGCGAACCTAGTCCACGAACCCAGTCCGCGAACCGGCAGAAAGTCTTTGCCGAGATTTTCTGCTGGAGTTTGTAAACTCTGCCCGGTTTCTTAAGTCCGCGAACCTAGTATGCGAACTTAAGAAGTTTATATATCTGAAGATGATTTCTGAACTTAAACTTATAAAGACTAAGGAATGCAAATTGCAGACGGTGGCTATAAAGTTCATGAACCAATTCAAGTGAATCAAATCATCTTTGCCTCAATTGTGTCTTTTGTAGTACATAAGATTTCCTTGCAATTGAACAACTCTCTAACTAGTTCATTTGAGTTACTTGAACTAGTTATGGTGAAGAAGAATACGGTTGGTATGAAATGCTCATATGGCTAACCTTTTGGTTAACTATTGTTGAACCAACAATGTACACGTTTCGGTACGGTTAACAAACCTAGAAGCGTACATTTCATTTGTGTATAAGGTTGAGAAATATTAGCTTGAATCTAAATCAGGTTTTCATCCAACGGTGGATATTGTTTGCTTTGTGACCAAGGCGAAACCCAGATTTGAAAGACTATATAAGGGGACATATGGAAACTCTGCAAAACTAATCCCCACACCTCACGTGTGATACTAGTTTGCGTGCTAGAGTCGTTTCTCCTTTAACCTTTGGTTTCCTTTATCTAAAACTAGGTTAACGACTTAAAGACTTCATTGGGATTGTGAAGCCAGACCAATACTACTTTTATCGTAGTTGTGTGATTTGATCTTGCATCTTCTATCGTACGAGTACAATTAGATTGATTGGCTTGAGATTAATATCTCTGATAGGCAAGATATAAAAAGTAGTCACAAACATCTTCCTATCATTGTTTGTGATTCCGCAACATCTTGTTTCGCTACTATACGATTAAGATTGTTGTGAGGTGATTGATTTATCTAGGCTATTCTTCGGGAATATAAGACCGGATTGTCAATTGGTTCCTGTTCACCTTGATTATTATCAAAAAACGGAACAAAAACTTTAGGATTTTTATGTGGGAGATAAATTGATCCTTTAATAGACTTGTTTGTGTGAGACATATTTGTTTATTGTTAAAGCCTGCGATTTTGGGTCGTAGCAACTCTTAGTTGTGGGTGAGATCAGCTAAGGGAATCAAGTGCGCGGTATCCTGCTGGGATCAGAGGCGTAGGGAGTACAAATGTACCTTGGATTAGTGAGAGACTGATTGGGGTTAAACTACAGTCCAGTCCGAAGTTAGCTTGGAGTAGGCTAGTGTCTGTAGCGGCTTAATACAGTGTGTGTTCAATCTGGACTAGGTCCCGGGGGTTTTCTGCATTTGCGGTTTCCTCGTTAACAAAATTTATGGTGTATGTGTTATTTCAGTTTCCGCATTATATTGTTTTATCTTTATAATTTAAATAATACATGTTGTGTGTTAGATCTTCAATTAGAGTAATCCAACCTTTGGTTGTTGATTGTTATTGATTGATCCTTGGATATTGGTCTTTGTACCATCCAAGTTATTCCTTGTGTTTGATTAAAGAATCGCTGATTTCTATTAGCTCGAGTAAATCAAAACAAGAGAGAGATATTAATTTCTTGAGATACTTTTACCTAGATTGAGTCTAACTGTCTAGTTGATTCTATAGAAAGTATTTCGGAGTTAGTCCATACAAATTTCTAAGTGAAATATTGGGTGGTGTTGTTAGACCCCCGTTTTTTCAGACTTGAGTGTGAAAACATGACACAATGCCTTTTTAGTCAAGTTATTGATATTTTCTTATCTAGGAAAGATGCTTATTCTTCCACACACAATTGATTACCATATTAAAATGTGTGATATTTTTTAAAATCCTTCTTAAGTTAAAGTGTAATTTATTTTACAAAAAGTATAATCTATGCTAGAGTAATTATTTATGCAAGAGTTGTAACTTCGGAAAGACTCTCAAACTAAGGAGAGTCTTGAAAAGAAAAATAGCTCATGAACTTTCTTAGGTTTCAAGAAACCATTCACTATAAATAAAGAGTTCATGTAGGCTACACAAATCATCCCTTGGAAAATTGGTGTAAGATTCATAAGGTTGTTTTCCACTACTTTGGTTCTTCGTGAACAAGAGTGAGACAATGAGACTTTGTTTTGGGGATCACAAAGAACGAGTTGGTAAATCCTCTTGATATTTATGCAACTTGTAATCTAGGTTAATTCAATATTTCTTGTCTATTCTAAGGTACGTTTATTCTGATATAAGAACATTCAGGAATTGTTGATCATAAACCCTAGGTTTGTTAGATTTCAGTTCACGATCTTATACCGACACCAGTTGGTCGAAATCCAACTAGAAAGAAAACTTCTATTAAGGTGCCTCATTAATTCCTTAAGAAGTTTGAACAAGATATCTTGTAGAATAATTAGGTTTCTCTTCCTGTTTTGAAGAGTATAATAATCCCTAATCTAATAGTTTGTTCTGATATTACTTTTATCTTGAAAACCGATGTTTTGTGGATCTAAAACCAAAAAAGTCTTCAATTCGGATGAAACAACTCTTAGGTTGTAAAGGACGTCAGCTTAGAGAGTCAAGTGTGTAGAGTCTTGCGAGATTTAAGAGACGTAAGGAGAAAGACATAACTGAATTGCTTGGAGGATGGATTCGGTCTCAAGTGCATTCCAGTCTAAAGTCTGGTAGTAGGCTAATGTCTATGGCGGTTTAATGAAAAATCAAACTCAAACACTAACTAATTTAACTAGTGCTAGCTTAATTAATCATCACTAATAAATAAGAAAAAATTGGTCATTAACTAAAATAATTGGAGGTTTTTGATTTATCTCAAACTATCCATTTTTGTCTTCTAATGGTAAGCCTCAAACGAAACCTATAAGTCTCAAATTGTGGAGGTTTTCTAAATCTTAATTTATTTGTTTATTATTTTCTAGAGATAAAATATGATACTACTTAGCAGTGATTTGTATTGTAAAGACTGTGAAAGGTCGCGAGTTCGTCTCTCACATCATAGAATTAATTTAAAAGAGAAATATAAAGGCTAACAAACTTCAATGATAACTCAAAGCTAATAAATAGTGTCAGAGCATGCTCAGTTGAATCGACAATTTTTTCTATCTCAATCTTGTTGTCAATGTTAGTTGATCAAAACTATATCTTGATTTCAAGTATACTAAGTCAAGTTTCGCACTAGGTTAGAATTTGTAGTTGAGCATCAGAGATCACCCTTGAAGACCGAAGATCGAAGAAGACATTTGGAAAACTTCTATATCAGGTATGTGAAGACTAAACCATTCTATTTTACTCACTATGTTACCATTCTATCTGTTGAGACTATGTCGTATGACTTCTAATAGATTTACAAAGAATAAGTTTCGAATCAAGCTTGTCTTGTGAAAGATCATGGAATATGATTTAGCAAAGATGTTCAATGGTCCTTAACAATATTAGTTATATGAGTTAATTTTTGGATCAATTGAAAATTTCCCAAGAAAATGATTTTATCACTTGGAATGTTTCAAACATTATAAGAGAGAAATATCAACTTATGATATTTCTACTCAAGGTGGGTTGGAGAACCAGTTTGCAAACCATGGGTATTTGAGATTCAGTTATACAGGAAAGATTGGAAAACCAGTTCGTAAACTGCAAGTTCAGTTGGATACAGTTCACGAACCGTGGTGAACTGAATTTCAAAGTCGGTATATTAGGTTAGCAGTTAACGAACCCGGTTCACAAACCATTTCCAACTGAGTTCGATAGTCTACTAGGATTGGAGAACCTGGTTCATGAATCGTTGCGCCCAGACTCGTGAACAAGCCTTATGGTTCACAAATTGCTCTACCAACTGTCCCAGTTTATATTTTAGCAAATGCTTAAAGACTTATTATTTTAATATGTTTATCATTTCTATAACTCTTTTAAATACTTCTAAGACTTCATTGATCACTTACACACTTATGTATGTGCACCATGGTTACGCTCTTACGTGTTTAAATGAATATAAAATTGTCTTTAGTTCTCTGGATAAGTTGCCTGATACATGTGTATCTTCCGCTCTCCAGGAACTAGTAATCCTCAAGATGGATTGATGATAGAATCGTCATTTATGAGGGATTACTGATTCAAGGAAGTATTCCTATAAAAGTAAAATAGATTCCTAAGAGGTTTGGAAAACCAAACCAAAGTAAGGAGTATACACAGATAAGGAAATACTTCCTACACAAGGTAATATATCTAGATAAGGAAATATACCTAGAAAATTAATTGTTCCTAGATAAGGAAATAGATTCCTAGAAGGTTTTGGAAACCGTTTAAGCTATAAATAGAGATGTTTAGCTCATAGCTAAGACATATACAATATGGCTTGTGATACAGGCACACTTAAATCTAGTAGTGTGGTTTGTGATACAAACACACCTAGAGAGTGAGGTTTGTGTGACAAATCACCTTGAAACAAGTTTGTGAGGCAATTAATTATTATAAAAGCAATCTTAGCAAAACAGTTTAAGGTTATTTACCTAGAGAGATTGTGAGTGTAACAAAGAAATAATTATAATAATTTTCTTGTTCGTAATACAGAGAAGATATTTTCTTCGAATTACTTATTTGTGTTTTGTTTTCTAGTTTTGATCTATTATTATTCTGAATTCCGACTCTATAATAATAGTCACCAAGGTCAGAGATCAATATGTATCAAGTTGGTATCAGAGCAAGGTTAGTTTCTAGGTTAGATCCCTGTGGTTTATGGTTTTCACTAGGTCTCTCTACATAAAGCTTGGTAAGGTACTCGAGAAGCTAGAAGACGTTAGGAAAACAAGGGGATCAAGGATGACGAAGTCATATGATGATCCTAAGCAAAGCGAACCACAAAATATAGAAGAAAAAGTGGCAGCGCTGCAAACAGACATAAAGTCAATTCAAGTTACCCTTAAGGAATTGAGTGAATGTATTCGTTCTCATATACCCAAACCGAAAACGAAAAAGAAGAAGAAGAGGAATAAGAAAATGAGGACGAAGAAAAGAAGAAAAGTATCTTTCTTAAAAGTCCTACATCAACTAAATTTCATGGTAAGAATCTGAAAATTTATTTTCATGTTGATATTCCACTTTACGATGGGAATGTCGATGTAGAAAAATTGGATGATTGGATTGAACGTCTAGAGACGTATTTTTCTTTTTCTTTGAAAATGGTTTAAAGGAAAAGATTGCTTACGCGGCATTGAAGCTACAAAAGCATGCTCTAACCTGGTGGAAATCTTATCAAAGACAAAACCTAAGTAAGCAAGTATTATCATGGAAAAGATTCAAGGAAATTATAAGGAAACTTTTTTATCCGGTTGGCTACCTTGAGGAGAGATGGTTCAAGCGGTACAACTTGAAGCAGTCTTACAACCAAACCGTGCAAGAATATACTTTGGAATTTTAGAATCGAGTTATGCTTTTGGATTCAGACTTAAGAGATTATGTTATCTATATGAAGTATATCTCAGGTTCCATGAGTATATACCGAAGGATTTGAAGATGTTTTCGATGGATACTATCTCTAAAGCAAGCATAAAAGCTAATATCATCAAAGGAAGGCTTAATAAATCTTATTTTGATGGAAACGCTAAGGGGAAGTTTGGAGGTTTCATCGCTAAAGGAGATGAAAAGAGCAAAGAGGATCGGAAGTCCAACGGAAAAGAAGGTTTAGTTTGCACTTATTGCAAACAAACAGGGCATGTTGTTGACAAGTGTTGGATGAAGTATACTTATTTAACAACCGAAAGGGTTGCAGAGTAAAGAAGCCATGGTGGAAACACTATTCGCACAAGCTCCAAAAGAAGTCCAAGGACTAACAAAACCTAATCAAAAGCTCTCTCTAATGGCAAGAGGCATAGAAGAACTTACGAAAGATGATCCTAGGGAACGACTCTTCACAGTTAATATGCAGGTTAAGACAACACTTATAAATGATGTTATTAACCCTGGAAATCAGAAGAATTTAGTTTCACATTCTTTGGTACAGAAGTTGGGTTTGAAGACTTTCAAACATCTGAAACCCTATCCTTTAGGGTGGCTTCAAAAGTAAGGTGGGATACAGGTTGCAGAGCAGTGTAAGTTCAATTTTGTTTTTGATAAGTCATACATTGATGAGGTTACATGCGATGTGGTTTCATTAGATGTTTGTCAGGTTGTACTTGTTAGTCCTTACTTATGGGATCAAGAAGCGATTTTACATAGGAGGGACCAGAAGTATACCTTTACCAAAGATGGGTAAGATTTTGTAATACGATCTATAAACTCTCCTCTTGAGGGAGCTACCATGATTACTGAAAAAGGGGGAGGTCAAACAACCATACCCAATATTTTTCTTAGCAATATGTATGGACAAACTCCAATATACTTTCAAGAGAATTAACTCGACAGTCAGACTCAATATTAAGAAAAGTATACCCAAGAGTTATATCTCAATTTCTCAATTCAATCCGCAATCAAACAAATGAGAATTTGTGAGCCCGATTGAATATAAGAAATAACTTGGATGGTATCAAAAACTAATATCCAAGTATTAATCAATTTAATTAACAACCAAAGGTTGGATTCCCAATTGATTGAACTTACGCACAACCTGTGACATTTCAATTATAAAAGCAAATATAATGCGGAAAACAAATAACACGCACACCAGAAATTTTCTTAACGAGGAAACCGAAAATGCAGAAAAACCTCGGGACCTATTCCAAATTTGAACACCACACTGTATTAATCCGCTGCAGACACTAGCCCACTCCAAGTTAACTTCAGACTGGAATGTAGTTGATCCTTAACCAATCACACATTGATCAAGGTACATTCGGGTTACTTACTCCTCTGAATCCCATCAGGATTATGCACACTTGATTCCCTTAGCTGATCTCACCCACAACTAAGAGTTGCTACGACCCAAAGTCGAAGACTTGATAAACCAATCTGTCTCCCACAGAAATTCCTATGAGTTTTCGTTCCATCTTTTGATAAATCAAGATGAACAGGAACCAATTGATATACAAGACTTATATTCCCGAAGAACAGCCTAGAAATATCAATCACCTCAAAATAATATAAATCGTATGGTAGAGAAACAAGATATTGTGAAATCACAAACAATGAGACGAAGATATTTGTGACTACTTTTTATATTTCCTATCGGAGATTAAATATCGAGCAAATCTTAGAGAAGATACTACTCAATCACGATAGAAAACAGCAAGATCAAAACACGCAACTACAGAGAAATAGTTGGGTCTAGCTTCACAATCCCAATAAAATCTTCAAGTCGTTAACCTCCAGGGTTTTGGAGAAAACCTAAGGTTAAAGGAGAATCGAATCTAGTCGCAACTAGTATCACACGGGAGGTGTGGGGATTAGGTTTACCAGTTGCTAGAGTTCTCCTTTATATAGTCTTCAAATCAGGGTTTGCAATCAATGTTACTTGGTTACAAAGCATTCAATATTCATTGTTAGATGAAACCTGATTAGATTCAAGCTAATATCTTTCAACCGTTAGATCGACCTTAGCTTGTTATACACAAATGAAAAGTGACTTCATTTATATATGAGTAACCAAATGTGTGCACCTTTGTTGGATCAATAATAATTAACCGAAGTTATCCATATGAGCACTTCATATCAACCATATTCATCTTAACCATAACTAGTTCAAACGACTCAAATGAAACCAGTTCTAGAGTTGTTCAATTGTTTATATTCTCATAGAAGTATACAAGACACAATCGAAGCAAAATCGATTTTGATTCACATGAATCAATTCATGAACATTATAGCCACGGTTTGCAAATGATTGCATTCCTTATTATGTAAATGTATTAGTCCATGAACAAATCGATTTTAGAACATAACCTACTCAAGTATGCAAACGGGTATGTATACCTAAGTGGTCGGACTAAGTTTGAGTTCACTCGTATGTGAACGGGTACGCATACCTCCAAACTCAGTTGAATTTCCGGGACTTGAACCTCACGCCAGTACGCATACAGGTATGCATACTAAGTTCGCGGACTTTCACTAAACCAAACAGTACGCGTACGGGTATGCATACCATGGTTCCCGAACTTGGACTACATATATGCAAGTACGCATACTATGCTATGTCCAATCATGGTTATATGTTCTAAACTCCCATTTCAATTGTTGAAACATTCTTAGAAGACGACAATAGCCGTCTCGCACAAACTATTAGCTTCAAAGCAATTTTCAAGTGATCGAATGATCAATACGAAACATTCTGTGTCTACATCAAATGAATGTCTCAAAAAAATAATGTAAGATGTTACAAGGCGATTTTCACATGATAATCTTTTGACTTTCGTTAAGAATATAAGATGAACTTGGTTAAAGCGAAAGCTTACCGACACATATTTCGAGAAATATGTAAGCGAGTTAAACTCAACTCGAAATATCAAATATGTATTGAAGTATATATAGATAAACGACTTTTTTCCCAAATAGGAGATAGAGTAGATAGACTTTTGAGTGATAGATGAGTTCAAGTCTCCACATACCTTTTGTTGATGAAGTTCCACAAGCTCCACTTCGTAGTTCTTCGTCTTCAATCGATGAAGTCTAATGCTCAACTATATGTCCTAATAAAAGATTTATCTATAAGTATACTAGCAATCAAGACTTATAGTTTTGGAAACTAAACTTGAAAAACAATCTTGAGATAGAAACGCTTGCGAGTTTGACCGATCAGTGCTCTAACAATCTCCCTCTTTGTCAATTTTAGTGACAAAACTATCAATACATATGGATTACAAAATAAATAAACTTTGTATCTTCTCATCCAAATGCTTGATCTCATTGCTTCTTCAACATTACTCGAAATTTTCATCACTTCCAAGTACTCCAGTGATTCTGAACGTGTTCAACTCAACAATTTTTGTTGAAGATCCGTAGCTATAACGATATTTTAAAAAATGATAGTTTCGTATTGTTATACAGTGTCATAGTATTATATCACAGCATCAAAGTCCAATTATATCACAACTTTGACAACAATACTATGGTGATATTTATCACTCCCCCTTACTCAATACTTCACCTCACATGAAAATCGCTGCCCCTTACATAATGATCGGTAAACCATGTGTATTTGTAGTGTTAACTATACATTAGTTCCCCCCCCCCCCC